>NC_053023.1:367547235-367797958 GCF_003073215.2 Triticum urartu | reverse complement strand
GTTACCTAGGATATCTTTCCGACAGATGCATGATATGAGATTGGGGTTTGACGTCTAGTGGTCCGCCTATCCATGGTCGTTTTTACAATGGTATCGTCGTGTCTTAAAGAGTCCTTATGCTGACTCGGGGACGCTTCGTATGTCATGTGCACTGCCTTATACATGATGGTGCTGTATGATCGAGCCCGTATGGGCCCCACCATGAAATTTTCGGACGAAATCTCTATCATATGTTTGTTTCCGGCTTATTATGCAAGCCCGATCCTTTGTTTTGTTTTGAGTTGTGGTATTCGAGTTGCTTCAAAGTCAGATGTTGATTCCATGCCTCTTTCTAAGCGGCGTTCTCATATTTCTATGGGAGTACTAGTCCTTCTTGATCATTGAGATTGTCATGTCAATTCTTTTCACCGGTTCGCTTCTCGTCAAGATGATCCTACCATTTTCCCCATTTGCAAGATCAATTATCAGTTTTCTCAATGGTGTTCGCTCCATCCGTCCCAAGTTGTATTTGTTTTCCCACCATCCCACCCTTTTCCTTCAAGGATTCAGATTTCTTAATCAAGTATCCATTTTATTCATGTGAAGTCTCTTCATTCTTTTCAATCAATATTCTTACCCGATGGTTCTCATGAAGATGCTCTACAAGTTTATCATTCTTCGTTCTTTCTTCTCCGATGGGCTAAATTCAAGCTTTCGGTGTTGATCATGTCCCTTTCATCCTTTCATATGCTTTCTCATGCCGGTGCACCTCTTATTTATTCACCTCTCTCTATTTATACCCAGAGTGCTCAAGATATCTCAGAAGATTCATGTTTCCATTCTTAATCCGTTCAAGTTATTTCGAGGTTGATATCTCGTTCAAGCCATTTAAATCAACCGCTGCAATCTCTATTTGAAGCAACCATTTCCAACGATGTTTCTTTTGAGTGGGCCCTAACCCACATGTCTTTTCCTAGGATCTTACCTGACTCTTTTAGTTTTTTTCTTTCCAGAGTTATTCTCAAATTCTTTTCAAAGTTTGACGTAAGAATGAATTCTCATCAGTCAATTGCCTTCTCTAAGATTGCTTTTAGATTCTTTTCATCTTTGGCTCAACATTAATACTCATCATTGTTATGGAGTGTCTTAACAATTTGGTGGTGTTCCTCGTTGTTATTCTCAGTGTTGAAGACCGAAGAAGAGCTTCTCTTAAATCCTTTTCCAATCTCTTAAAGATTCGTGGTTCAAGCTTGTTGCTATCCCCTCAAATTGTTTCGATCATGAGAAATTCTTTTCATACCCATCCGAAGCATTTCATGAGTTCTTTCCGTTCTTGATTCTCCGAAGGCCATCATTTCAGAAGAATTCTTTGTTTTCAACATTCATCTCTCATTCTCCAAATAGTTACCGGTGCTTCATTCAAGTATTCTTTAGTCAGCTCGTGATCTCTTTGTTCTATTGTATCTAAATTCCCTCAAGTATCCTCGTTCGTTTTCAAATTCTTCCCGTTGATTTGTTCTTTTTCTTCGTTCATTTTCAATTCTTAGGGTGGTTCATTCAACATTCATATTCCTTTATTATCGTATCATTTCATTCGTTCTTTCCAATCCTACCGGTGGTTCGTTGAAGACTTTCCCAAGTTTAAGCTGTATCAATCCTTTTAGTGGTATGCCAAATCCATTGCTTGTCATCAATTTAAGTTAATGAAGGGTAAGCATGACATAAATCTTATTCTTGCTTCATCAAGGTGATTTAATTCCATCTTCCGGAGTTTGTTCGTGATATCAATTCCTTGGTTCTAAGTGATTCATCTTTTCTTTTCCGGAGTGCCAAGTTTTCTCGGTTATCTCATCACGAAACACCATCTAAATCATTGCATGGATCCATTTTGTTCTTTTCAACTTTCAACTGCTTTCCATTATCCTTTTATCTATCCGGAGTTCTTTGAAGAGTTTCTTTATGGTGGTTCATCAAGAATTTAATCCATTCTCGGAATATTCTTCAAGATTCTTGTTGGAGCTCAAGCATTCTTGCATTCCGAAGTGCATTTCTTTCTACTTTATCTTTTGAGGTGGTCTTATATCATTCTTCACAATTTCACTTTGTGTTTCACGAAGTCATGTTGTCAAGAATGAGGTATTTTAAATCCATCAATCTCTTCGTTGGAGTTATCTTGGTAAAGATTCCACCTAAAGCCTTCCACAGCGAATGTTGCTATTTGTGGTTCTTATCAATGATCCATGTTTTCTCCTATCCTCTCGGGGAAACAAGTTTTTCATCTCTTTGGTGTTCTCAATCAAATTAATTGATTCCGTTATAGGATGGTCTTCACCTCATAATTTTGGGATGTTTTCCATAAGACCATTGGAAATCATATCTTTTGCCGTTGATTTTCCAACAACTCCGTTCAACCCTTCTTCGTAGGAAGGCTCCTTCATGTTCATTGATGGTGGAAGTTGTTGTTCTTTCTCCGTTCTTTTCATTTCATTCTTTCATTTCTTCCAAAGGCATTGTGCTCTTGCTCTCGTCAAGTATCATCTTGTTTGTCAAGATCATGTTCTTTTCATGGTTATCCATTTAACTGGAGTGTGGTGTTCTCTTTTCAAGTTCTTTTAATCTTATCAAGTTTTCCTTCTCTTTTCTACCGAAGTGCCATCCAAATTCTGTCATTCTTGTTCCCTGGCTATCTCGTTATACCGGTGTGCTTTCATATTCTTTTGATTAGTTAAGCTCTTGTTTCTTGTCTTTCAACCTATAAGGTTTCCGCAATGTTCCTTGTACCTCTTTTCTGATGGAGTGTTTTCAACTTCGTTCATCTCCGTTGTATTATTTCCTTGGAATTTTTTAACCTCTCATGGTTCATTGGTTTCAATCGTTTGTTGAAGAAGCAACTTCGTTATACCTCTTCCTATTCCACTTCGCTCCGCTGCCATCCTTAGATCTCGGGGCGAGATCTCTTGTAAGTGGAGGACAGTTGTAACGACCCGAGACCGATGCTCTAGATGCCTTCCATGGATTCCGAGTTTCACCGTGTGTTTTATTTGTCTGTTGCATTCTTCATAGCATCATTTGCATTGCATCATGTCATCATGCCATCAGTTTCACAAACCAACTAAAACTCACATAATAAATTGTATGGATCTTCGATCCATTTAAATCGAGGGAAATGCACATGGTGATTTCTCTTTATAACATATATCCTCCCAATATTCCATTAATTTGTAATTTACCACAACACACGTGCATGTTAAATCCCTTGGCCTTTCCTTCTTCAAGTTTTGACTCTCTGACCTTGCCCATAATTATTTTCCCATTTATCGAGGCTCTGTCTAAATTCTCAACATTTTTGGACACTCCGAAATCCCAGACTCCATTCAAACTCCTTTGGTGCAAGTTAAATAATTTTGGATTTAACTTCGCCTTTTTTGCTGGAACCACTTTTGTTGGGTTGGAAATATTCCATAAAGCCTTACAAAAATATCCCACAATTTTATTCTTCTCCACGGCCTTTTCTCTTGATTCTTTTTGGTCTCTCTCTATTTTCTAAAAAGAGAAACTCAGAGAGAGGGAGAGGAGTAGTGCAGCAGCCCAGCCAGGCGGCCCATCTCCATCCCTACCCTAAGGCCCAGCCTCCTCCCGAACCCTAGCACCCCTGGTTCGATCCCCTTCATCTCTCCCGATCAATCCCCATCTTCCCCTCTTCCCCCCTGCAGCGCCACCACACACTCAACACACACACACACACACACACACGCACGCGCGCGCACACACACACACACACACTCCCAGGTCCATGGCAGCCACGCCGATGCCCGATCCCGATGGCTGTGCTTTCCCCGTTGCTCTGTTGTGAGCCGAGACCGTCGTCATGCCCTTCATCCCCTCCTCCATGCTCGCGCCGCCTCCTTGCTTCGCCCCCGCATATGCGCGCTTGTTCCCAAGACCGAGAGCCTTCCATGGCCACCGCATGCTGCTCCGAGATCAGCCGCCACCGCCCCTGGATGTCGCCCAAGCCCACCTCGAGCTCGACCACCCCGCCAGTCACCTCCCCGCCATCGTCGTGCCCGGATCCGGCCGGATCAAGCCGGCCCGCCACCACCATCACGCCTCCTGATGCCGTCGCGATCTCATGTCCTCGCCGCTGGCGACCGTCGCTGCCCCACGCCTCACCTCTGCGTCGCCCTCCTTCCCTTGCTCTGGCCCCCTCTTCTGCACGACCTGAGGGCGCCCTGCTCGGCATGCTTGCGCGCCCGACGGCGACCTCCACCGCGACCCTGTTCGCGTGGAGCCCCTGCTCCACCACCATAAGTGCCTGCCAGCACCTCCTCTGTCCGCGTCTTGTGTTGCTGCTTGCCTTGCTCCTCGTGCCCCGCTCTTGCCTCTGCTATGACATGAACCCTGATGCTCCTTTGCTTTGCTGGCATCGTTGGCGCTCGAGCCTTTCCATGCTTGCTGCTGCCATTACCACCCCCATGTTTTGCTGACTCTCCGCATCTGCGTCCCTTGTGAGCCTTGCGCCAACTCCAAGACTGAGACCTCCTCGAATAGGAGTAATTTTGGGTTGCCCAGTACCCCTTCGGATTCGTCAAGACCCTCTTGTACGACTACACCCGGTGATGCGTCAAGTACCTCTACCGATGACCCGAACATCTATGAGCCGTGTACCACTACAACCGGTGTGTATTTCGTTAAGTTTGACTACGACACAAACGACTACACAATGACTCCGAAGAACATGGAAACGTCAAGTTACACTCCGTACGTGTACGACTGTCATCGGCCGAAGACCTCGGACTCGTCAAGTTCATCTTCGACACATGTACCACAACTTCCCACGTCGACCGTGAACGACCACTTACACTACGACCCATGTACCACTACTTCCCTCGACGAACTTGATCCGTTCCGAAAAGGCACGCTTCGAAGGTATAACCCCGAGACGACGCCCGGGAACGAATGCACGTGTGTCATATGATATGTTTGTGTTTGCACCGTGTCCGAGTTGTCATTGCACGTTCCTCCTCGTTTGCCATGCCGTCGACCTGTGGGAACCCGGTATTCCGGGATCACCCCATCATCTTTTGCATGTTCTGCACATCCACACTTTCTTTTGCACCGGCAATCTCGACGAGTTGCCGGATCATTGGAATGTTGCCGTGGCACCATTTCCCTTGTAGTTGCCATGGAACCCCTTTCGTTTCACCACGGTGACAAATGCTTCATAACATGCTCATGTCAAAATTTTCATAAAATTGCATAAAACTTGTATATGTCATCCGCATCATGATAACAACATTTAAAAATGTTTAAGAATGTTGTTTGCATTAAATTGATAAATGACATGTGGGGATTTACCGGAATTGCTGTTTGTTGTTTCTGGCATCACTTAAACTTGCCTAGATAGGTAGTTCAATTATGCTTCACCTCTTGCCATGTTAACCAACATTTAATATTGTTGAGTAGCTTTAACGAGAGCGAACTAAATAATTAAATGTGGTGTTTCTTCAATAAGCAACTCGTTGCATATTGAGTTCCACTTAACTTGTAGTATTGTTTGTTGCACTTTGCCATGCCATGACTCATTAAACCGGACATGCATCATACTCCCTCCGTTCCTAAATATAAGTCTTTTTAGACATTTCAATGCAGACTACATATGGAGTAAAATGGGTGAATCTACACTCTAAAATATGTCTACATACATCCGTATATAGTCCTTATTGAAATCTCTAAAAAGACTTATATTTAGGAACGGAGGAAGTACTTGGTTGTGCATCATGCCATGCTTATGCTTGTTGGTTCACCATGTTGTTTGCTTCTTTCCGGTTGCGCTTCTCCTTGATAGTTCTGGTTATGTTGCGATTGTGAGGATTCGTTCAACTATGTTGGTTTGTCTACTTCATGGATTCGATCTTCTTCCTAGCGGGATTTCAGGCAAGATGACCGTCACCTTGGATCTCACAACTATCTTTGCTATGCTAGTTGTCTCGATGCTATCGCTATGTCGCGCTACCTACCACTTGTTTTCCAAGCCTCCCAAATTGCCATGCTAGCCTCTAACCTTTTTCCACCATCCTAGCAAACCGTTGTTTGGCTATGTTACCGCTTTGCTCAGCCCCTCTTATAGAATTGCTAGTTGCAGGTGCAGTTGCAGGTTGTTCCATGTTGGAACATGGATATCATGGATAAAAGGATCGATATAGTTGACTAGAGGGGTGGGGGGGGGGTGAATAGGCAACTAACATTTTTTTAGCTTTTCTTTACCAATTTAAACTTTGCATCAAAATAGGTTTTCTAGATATGCAACTAGGTGAGCAACCTATATGATGGTACAAGAACAAGTACACAAGCAAGCAAGGGATATAACACAAAAAAGCTTGCACAAGTAAAGGCACGAGATAACCAAGAGTGGAGCCGGTGAAGACGAGGATGTGTTACCGAAGTTCCTTCCTTTTGAGGGGAAGTACGTCTCCGTTGGAGCGGTGTGGAGGCACAATGCTCCCCAAGAAGCCACTAGGGCCACCATATTCTCCTCAAGCCCTCACACAATGCAAGATGCTGTGATTCCACTATTGGTGCCCTTGGAGGCGGCGACCGAACCTTTACAAACAAGGTTGGGGCTATCTCCACAACTTAATTGGAGGCTCCCAACAACACCACAAAGCTTCACCACAATGGAATATGGCTCCGCGGTGACCTCAACCATCTAGGGTGCTCAAACACCCAAGAGTAACAAGATCCGCAAGGGATGAGTGGAGGAATCAAATTTATCTTGGTGGAAGTGTAGATCGGGGCCTTCTCAACCAAACCCTAGAAAATCAACAAGATTGATTGGCTAGGGAGAGAGATCGGGCGAAAATGGAGCTGGGAGCAACAATGGAGCTTAGGGGTGGAGGAGGTGGTCAACTCAGAGAAGAAGACACCCTTTATATAGTGGAAGAACAAATCCAATCGTTATTCACCAACTCAGCCTGCGTAGCACGGTACTACCGCGCCGGGGACGCGGTACTACCGCGAGGGCACACGGTACTACCACAGGGCCCCGCGGTACTACCGCCCATGCAGCAAAAACCAGACCAGCCCAGATGCAATGAAGCAGAGAGCGGTAGAACCGCTGGTGCGGTACTACCGCTCCCCCTTGCGGTACTACTGCAAGGCAGGGATAGTCCAGATTTTGGGAAGGCACGAACATATAAAAATACATTCGTGGCAACTTCCGCTGAGTTGGGATCTATGCAAAAATCCGACATGGTAGTACTGCAAGCCAGGAGAGGTACTACCACACGGGGTGCGGATGTAAAAAATTACATCCGCTCCTACTGCCGCGCAAGCTGCTGAGCCTGGCCAGAGGGCATGGTACTACTGCGCACCTGGCACGGTACTACCGTGTAGGGCGCAGATGTAAAAAATTACATCCGCCCTACTACCGCAATAGCAGCAGCACCTGGCCAGAGGCCACAGTACTACCGCTCCAAGGAAGCGGTATTACCGTGGGCACTTGCGGTACTAGCGCACTAGAGGTCGGTACTACCGCAAGGGCCTGCGGTACTAGCGCTCCTAGGAGCAGTACTACTGCATGCCCCAGTTCAGCAAACACGACATTTTGCATAAACACGAAAAGACGGAGGATGCTCCAAAGTGCCAAAGGAAAGGCGGTGCAAAGGAGTAGACGTGTACGTGATGATTCCACCCAAACCTTTCCAAAGCGGACCCCCTCTTAATAGTACGGCTTTCCTACGACTCAAATCCACCGAAAAGAAACGTAGAGAAACGCCGTCTTCAATAGTCTTCAAGGGGCACCAAATCATCTTGTGCCTAGTGATGAAATGTCTGAAATACTCAATGCACACGATTAGTCCGCAAAAGCACTGTCATCAATCACCAAAATAAATAAGGGATAAATATGCCCTTACAATATCTCCCTTTTTGGTGGATTGATGACAATACATGATTTGCACAAAGGGAGATAATATAGAACATGAGCAAACCCCACATCTCTAAAATATAGACGGCTCCCCCTAGATGTGTGCTTTCTAGATAGGTGCTTTGGACTGCACGGCACACATACTAGGATCAACACCCCCCCTATATTTTATAGACAATGCATAGCTTGCAACAAAAAGGCTAACACTAAGCAAGTAGTAAATATGAGCATAATGTAAATAGCACAAGATAGCATAGGCTCAATAAGAGTGCATATGTCTTACACCATATGATAAAAGGACTCACAAGTGCAAACCAAACCAAAGCAAATGAGGTCCAACGACAAAGCAAACGAAAACACGACTCACAACTCACAAATCCTACACTCTCCCCCCTTTGGCATCGAGACACCAAAAAGGCAGAGAGGACACCTACAACACAAGTGGTGGCTCAAGCAGAGTAATCACTCGCACGTTCCTCGTCAGACTCAGCAGTAGGGACGGTCTCCTCCTTGTCCTCCTTAGAATCAATCCACTTGTAGACCTGCTTCGCCATCCAGGCTACCTCTGGCGTGATGACCCTCTCAGACCCGCTGGATATCTGCTCGCCAAACGTCCTCAAGATCCGCTTGTCTCGGCGGCAACTCTCCTTCTGAGCCACATGAGACCGGTACTGCCCCTTGGCCTGCATGCAGAACAGAGTCTTCATCTTGTTTTTCAGCTTCTTAGCCCAAGAGGGCTCAGAAGATAAAGGCGAGTAGCCAGCAGAGCTGTCCTCATCAGCATCCTCCTCCTTAATCTCATCTGCATCCACATCCATCTGAGCAGTCGCTGCCTCAGCACGGGTAGTAGTGTTGGCCCACTGGGCTTGACACGGAGCTTGATGGGCTCATGACGAATCCAGTCAGGGGCAAGAAACTCATCATTGGGATAGAGCTTCTCCCAAGTCATCGTGATCAACTGTCGGGGGTTGGGTGCGACATATGCCAAAGGATGGCTTATCATGGTGGGAGCGAGTAGAACGTCGCCGGTGCCTGGAAGCGGGATGAGGTGTAGACACGAACGCCAGCGTACTTTACCCAGGTTCGGGGCTCTCCTAGGATATAACACCCCTAGTCCTACTCTGCGGGGTCTCCGCATGATCACTAATGCGTAATGGTACAATGGTGCTCCTCGAGCTGTTTTCTAGAGGTGGAAGAAGGCATGCTCGCTCTCTCCTCCTCTAGGTATGAGTCTAGTCCTGACAGGGACGAACCCTTTGCATGGGTGCCCTGGGGGTTTATATAGGCCTACCCCCCAGGGGTACAATGGTAATCTGGCTGGGCGTAGGTCCCGGCTGTCATTCTCTCTGGTCGCCGGCCTCTTTGCCGACAGCTGGGGCCCGCCGCCTGGTGGGCCTCGCCGTTTGGTCTGGTACGGAGTCGACAAGCCGCTCCCGCCGCTTGCGGGTCTTGCCGGCTGCTGATCACTGTAGCCGTAATGCTAATGACGCAGGCTTGGTCGGGGAAGCGTGGCTACAGTCCCGCCGCCTGGTGAGCGTTCACTGTTGCCACTCTGTGTCTCATCTAGTTGATGGTGTATGGGGCCCGAGGGAGGGATTGGCCGCTTGCTGGTAGCCGGCTCGTCCGAGGTCCAGCTGCCCCAGCCTCCTCCGTCTTCAGGGCTCTGGCTGCCAGGTAGGGCCCGCCGTCTGCAAGCCGTACCTGACAGGCCTTCGTGGGAACAGGACTCCGTCTGTCAGGTGTGACATATGGGGGGAGAGGCAATAGTGCCGCGTTGTGCGGAGATCTCCGCCTGTACGGGGCACTGTGGCCACGCCCGTCCCTGGATTCGGGTGGAAGGCTTGCACTGTAGCCGTACCCCGTCTTGTCTCTTTGATGAGGGCGCAGACCTTGAGGGCGCCACGGGCGACTGCTAGGAGCCGGCCTCTCTGGAGGCTGCTCTCTAGGAGTCGGCCCATCGGGATGCCGCCCTCCGGAATTCGGCTGCCTTCGACCAGTCGGCCGCTTGGCCAACCGGCCGCCAGAAGGTGGAGTCTTTATCTTGACGTCTTTGAGGGGCGCAGCCGGCCCCGTTGTCTTGAAAGGCTCGGGGGCTCGGGTTAGGCTACCCGTGGCCCATTACTCCGACAGTAATCCCCGAAGCTGGTGAGGGGCCACGGTTGTGGAGCCGGGGAGCCTCAATAGTTTCCTCTTCTGGGTGCCCTGAAGGAAGCTCCGTCCGACTCATGAGGAGCCGGCCGGCGGGAATCGGTTGCGTCCAGTTGAATCCTTCTGGGATTTTGAATGCGTTGGTGGGAATCAGGCGGCGTGCTTGATAGGCTTCTCTGCCTGCCGTCTGTTGCGGGCATGCCACGTGGCGCTGGCTGGCTAGGTAGGCCTGCCAGCCCACGCGCATGATGGGACGCGACTGTAGGCCGAGCCCGCCACCATCGGGCCTCGGGCAGCGAGCAGATCCGCGACGGCCGAGGTAGGCGGTTGGGCTTCTCCGTGGAGTTAATGCGCGCAATATTCGCGCAGTAAAGGTGGGGGTGTGGGGTCGTGGGCACAGTTAATCCCACGTTCCCATGCCCACCCCTCGGCTTCGTAGCCCGTAGGCTATAAGTAGGGGGAGGAGAGGAAGCGGGAACGCACGCGCGCCCCTCCGCCCCACTCTTTCTTCCACTTCTCCTTCTCCTTGCCGCAGCGCCCGAGCCTTGCCGAAGCGCCGCCGCATCTTGTCTCCATCTAGCTCGTCCGTCAGCCCCTTGTCCTCATGGCGCGCGCCGGAGCCTAGGACGGCTCCACAGTTCACGAGGACCACATCGACTTCCTCCGTCAGACGCGGCGGCTGCCCCGCGTGGATTACGTGGGGGTTTGTCTCGCGCCGAAGGGGGAGATATCGCTGGCGCCGGAGGAGGGCGAGCGGGTCATCTTCCACTCGCACTGCTTGTGCGGCCTCGGCCTGCCGGCGAGCGGCTTTCTCCGAGCCTTCCTCGAATTCTACAATCTCCAGCCATACCACCTCACCCCGAACACGGTGGTGCTGCTATCCGCCTTCGTCATCTTGTGCGAAGGCTACCTCGGTGTCCTCCCCACCATCGAGCTCTGGGGGGAGTTCTTCTACTCCAAGCTCGACACCGTCGTCGCGGGGGTGCCGGCTCAGTGCGGCGCCTTCATCGTGGTGCGGAGGCCGGGGGCCGGCAATCCATTTCCTTCCATCCCGCTGATCCAATCGGTGAGGTTGTGGCAACAGTCGTACTTTTACGTGGAGAGCATCTTCGCGGAGGGTGATTGGGTCAACCTGCCGGCTTACGTTGCCGGCCCACCGACTGGGAAGCGGCCTAACTGGTCATACTGGGCCAAGACGCTGTCGCCTTATGGAGCCGCCGCCGTCGCACGACTCCGGGTGCTGGTACAGTCGGAGGGCCTGACCGGGTCCGACTTGCTGTCTGCCTCCGTGGCGCGCCAGGTGCTCCCGCTCCAGGGCCGCCCTCACATGATAAGTCAGATGAGCGGTCATCGGGATCCAAGCCGGCTGTGCACCAAAGAGATGCCTCACGCAGAGGTAGCTCACATGGTGAACTACCTTGCGAAATGCAAGCTCACAGAGGAGTGGTAGTTTGGCAAGGAGCCGTATTCCCGTGCCAACCCCCCGCCTATGGTAATTTTCCCTTCCTTCTATTTTTCCTCCTCTTTGCCGGGTTCCATTTGTCTAATCTGACCAGCCAGCTCTTTGGACAGAGCGCCCTCCTCCAGCCGGCAGCCGGCGCCGCAGAGCTGGAGCGTCGATTTCTCCCCGATGGAGCGGAGAGCGACGTAGATGACCCCGACTTGGGGGCGGCGACCTTGGAGGACGACGCTGAGGGAGGAGCCGGCGCTGCAGGCAGCTCAGGGCTCGGAGCCAGCCTCGAGGACTGGCCAGATGACGACGGGGGGGAAGTTGTCCCGCGCCACCAGCCGGGCTCCGACCAATAGGGCGTGAGCTCGTCTGGCGCGCCGGCAGCCTGAGGCGGCGCACATAAGCGCAGAGCCACGCCGAGCCTGTTTGGCAGCCGGCCGAAGAAACCCAGGGGCTCGGCTGCGGCGACCAAGCAAGATGAAGCGGCCGCGAAAGCCGACCGCTTTCGCAAGGTGGTGAAGACGCCGCCGCTGGTTTCTGCGTAAGTTCTGACTTCCTTCGTACTTTCTCCTTTCTTGACGATCTCATCTGAGTCTTCTCTACTTCGTTCCCCTTGATTTAGGGCCCCGCTCACTCTTGAGAAGTCGGTCGCCGCCTCCATCGTGGGGTCGGTGGAGACCTCCACCACCACCCGGCGGATCGATCCGGTCGCCGACCTTCGGGAGGCAACGGAGCGGAACGCGCGGGAGGCGCGCGTGGATGCTGCCCGCCTGGAGAAGGCGGAGGCGGACAGGGCGGGGGCTGCCACCCTGAGGAAGCTGGCGGAGGCCCATGCCACTGATGCGGCGAAGAAGCGGGCTGAGGAAGCCGCGCGCCGTTAGTCGGCAACGTTCGTCGTCCCCTTGAACTCTGCGCCGCCGCCACCAGAGTTCGTGGCGCAAACTGGGGAAACCGGCGGTGAGCACCCTACCATGGAGAGGGAGGGCGGCGACGCCGCCATTCCAGATGTGATCGTGCCCCCACCTTCTAAGGAGGCATAAGATAAGCAGCCGGCCGACCCACTGGTGCCGCCGGCCAGAAATGAGATGGTGATGGGCCCAACTCCCGGGGCCCGCACACCCTTACGCCGCCGGCCTGTGAAGGCGGCCTCGGCGCCATGCCCACTGGAGGTCGGCACCGCGAGCTCCTCCATCCTGGACACCGAGGCGACCAGCCGCGCCCGCTGGATGGGCGCGGGGAGGCAGGACGACCCACCTGAACAAGGCGGTCCTTGAGATCCAAGCCAAACTCCACGCCGAGGCCGATGCTCTCAGGTATTGCAACAAGGCGTTCCTGGAGTCACGAGAGGCCATCCGGGTATACCTCTTGCTCCTTTATTTTCAATTTTTGTATTGCTTCGTGGGGGCACGCCAGCGCACCCACTGGGTGTAGTCCCCGAGTTCGGGGCCGACTGCTGAGCAGGCGGCCCGAAACTCTAACTAGCAAGCTCCGAGTACTAATATATTTGCTGCAGGACTATCATAACCTCCGTGCGGCCGCCTTCAACTCCAGACTCCAGGAGTTGGATCAACGCGCCGCTGACTTGTCGGAGAGCCAGAGCAAGTCCTCTTCTTTCTGCGGGGGCGCGCTGGCGCACCCGTGGGCTGTAGTCCCCGAGATCCAGGCTGACTGCTGAGCAGTTGGGCCGGATCTTCCTGGCGCTACATCTTTCTTTGCCAATTGTTGTCATTTCCTTCTTTTTCTGATTTTGCAGAGGCCAACGCCATCCTTCAACGGCAACTGGGAGAAGCCAACGCCGCGCTGCATGCCAAAGAGGCGGACTGCAGCAAGCTGGCTGAAGAACGTGACCGACTGGCCATGCAGCTGGCGGAGCAGGCAGAGCTTCTCCAGAAGGCCCAGAAGGAGGCGGAGGACAAGGAGGCGGGTCTTCTCGCCGAGTTCGAGATCGAACGTTCCGCCTGGACCAACAAGGAGGCGATGCTGACGGCCGGCTTTGGCGAAATCAAGGATATGGTTGACGGTAGGCGTCCTTCTTTACTTTTCTTTTAAGTCGCTGGCCTCTAGCCAAGCCGGCCTCTTTCTCTTTTTCTTCTGACTCTTTTGCTTAGTCATGGCAGACTTCTTTCCAGGCCACTCTGGTGCCTCCAACCAGGCTATCGAGGCCGACCGTGAAGAACGAAGGGCGGAAGGCGAGAGGATCGCCGCTAATGTCCGTCGCACCCTTCGCGAGCAGCTTCTCAGCATCCAGGCCCGTCTTCGGCCGACTCATTGGATGCTGTGCCGCCTTCAGCATGCCGGTGCCCAGGCGATCGCCGCCTTGTGGCCTGACAGGCTGGCCCCACGCACCCCCAGCCAGACTGCCGACTGGCTAGAGGTGGCGGCTGGCCGCCTTGAGGTGTGGAAGGGCTCCTTGGCCCGGGCCGGAGCGCGCTGGGCCTTGGAGTTCGTCAAGGCGTGGTACCCTGGGCTAGATCTAGCCCAGTTGACCACGATTCGACAGGAGGCCCAGGAGGAGCTGGTGGCAGTGGAGGGCGAACTTGTCAAGTGGGCGGCGGCCATCGCCGAGTACACCGACACCAGAGTCTTCATCCCGGAGCTGGCTGAGGACGGCACCGAGGCGCCGCCAAAGTGGTTTGGGCTGAACCCGGAGGAGGGCGAGGACTCGGCTGAGGTGATCGACTCCAGTGACGAGGGAGAAGACGAGGAGGAGGAGGAAGGCAAAGAGGAGGCGCCAGAGGTCGAAGCGGACGGCCAGCCCCAACTCAACCGTGCCTCCAGCAAGGAGCCGCACCCGAATGAGCCGTCTGCCGCTGGAGGGGACCAAGCGGGGACGACCAGCCGGCCGCTCGACCAGCCGTCGCCATCGACTCCACCACTCCACCGAATCCGTCCGCCGATCCCTAGGCTACCACTTTACTTTTTATTTCTCCCTGTTTATTAGTCTCAAGGAACTTTGTTAGCTTCGCACAATTCCACCCGCGGGGTGTATTTGGAACTTATGTTGGATGTCGGCCAAGGGCCTTTGATGTGTAAATATTTTATCCAAGTTCTACCTTTCCTTGCCTTCTACTATTTTGGAATTTTTCCTTTGCCGCCTTCCCTTGGTTGCCGTCTTGCCAGCCGAAAAGCCGCTCTGCGGACTGTGGCTGGGTGAAGTACTTAGCCACTTTTGGGAAGGCAAGTACTTGGCCGGCTAGAGTTTTCTTGGCAAGTTAAACAGAAGCCGGCCGGCAGGTTGCTCGGCAACCGGTTGGTGAGGCGAGAAGCCGGCTTGTACTATGTAAATGCCTTAAGTCCTTAGCCATTTTTCATGCAGGCGCCCTTTTTGCCTTGACTCCTGCCGATCGAAGAGCTGCTCTGCAGGCTGCGGCCTCTGGCAGGAGAAAGCTAGGGTGCCAACACACTACTTGTCCGGCTGCAGGAAGCATCTCATAGTACAAGGCGGCAAGTCCCCGGATCAACTGGTCGAACCCGGTGCTAGACAGATTAATGAAATGACATAAATGATAGACGTAATACTTGTTTTATAGATAAAGAAGGGCAGTCCCCGAGCTCTACTCGGGGAACCCGGAGTCTTTGTACTCAATACAAAAGTCGGCGTGATACATACTACTTTTTAACTGTAAAACCTTCGAAGGAGATTCGCATTCCACGGACGGTCCGTCTCCCTGCCGGAGTCATCTCTTTTGCGTGCTCGAGGCTTCTGAGCGTCGATGAGGTAGTAGGAGTCGTTACCCAATGCTACGTCTTGAGCTTGCGTTGGTTTTCCCCGAAGAGGAAGGGATGATGCAGCAGAGTAGCGTAAGTATTTCCCTCAGTTTTTGAGAACCAAGGTATCAATCCAGTAGGAGCCCACGCTCAAGTCCCTCGTACCTGCACAAAGCGATAGCTACTCGCAACCAATGCGATTAGGGGTTGTCAAGCCCTTCACGGTCACTTACGAGAGTGAGATATGATAGATAGAATATTTTTGGTATTTTTGATATAAAGATGCAAAGTAAAAAGTAAAAGCAAAGTAAATAGAAAAACAATAGAAAAGTGATGGAGATTGATATGATGAGAATAGACCCGGGGGCCATAGGTTTCACTAGTGGCTTCTCTCAAGAGCATAATTATTCTACGGTGGGTGAACAAATTAATGTTGAGCAATTGATAGAATTGAGCATAATTATGAGAATATCTAGGCATGATCATGTATATAGGCACCACGTCCGTGACAAGTAGATCGAAACGATTCTGCATCTACTACTATTACTTCACTCATCGACCGCTATCCAGCATGCACCTAGAGTATTAAGTTAAAAACAGAGTAACGCTTTAAGCAAGATGACATGATGTAGAGAGATAAATTCATGCAATATGAAATAAACCCCATCTTGTTATCCTCGATGGCAACGATACAATACATGCCTTGCTGCCCCTTCTGTCACTG
This sequence comes from Triticum urartu, assembly GCF_003073215.2. Lineage (NCBI taxonomy): Eukaryota > Viridiplantae > Streptophyta > Magnoliopsida > Poales > Poaceae > Triticum > Triticum urartu. The sequence goes on along the minus strand of NC_053023.1, from coordinate 367,782,025 downwards.
GGTAAGGACACCGCAAGATCGAACCCAAAGCTAAGCACTTCTCCCATGGCAAGAACTACCAATCTAGTTGGCCAAACCAAACGGATAATTCGAAGAGACTTGCAAAGATAACCAATCATGCATAAAAGAATTCAGAGAAGATTCAAATATTATTCATAGATAGACTTGATCATAAACCCACAATTCATCGGTCTCAACAAACACACCGCAAAAAGAAGATTACATCGAATAGATCTCCACGAGAGAGGGGGAGAACTTTGTATTGAGATTCAAAGAGAGAGAAGAAGCCATCTAGCTACTAACTATGGACCCGAAGGTCTGAGGTAAACTACTCACACTTCATCGGAGGGGCTAGGATGATGTAGAAGCCCTCCGTGATGACGGCCCTCTTCCGGCGGAGCTCCGGAACAGGCCCCAAGATGGGATCTCGTGGATACAGAAAGTTGCGGCGGTGGAATTAGGTTTTTGGCTCCTGTTCTGATCGTTTGGGGGTACGTGTGTATATATAGGAGGAAGGAGTATGTCGGTGGAGCACCGAGGGGCCCACGAGGCAGGGGGGCGCGCCCTAGGGGGGGCACCCCCCACCCTTGTGACCACCTCTTTGATCCCTTGCAGTAGGGTCCAAGTCTCCTGGATCACGTTCGGTGAGAAAATCACGTTTCCGAAGATTTTATTCCGTTTGGACTCCGTTTGATATTCTGTTTATCCGAAACACTGAAATAGGCAAAAAACAACAATTCTGGGCTGGGCCTCCGGTTAATAGGTAAGTCCCAAAAATAATATAAAAGTGGAAAATAAAGCCCAATATAGTCCAAAACAGTAGATAATATAGCATGGAGCAATCAAAAATTATATATACGTTGGAGACGTATCAGGCATCCCCAAGCCTAATTCCTGCTCGTCCTCGAGTAGGTAAGTGATAAAAACAGAATTTTTGATGCGGAGTGCTACTTGGCATTATTTCAATGCAAATCTTCTTAATTGTGGTATGAATATTCAGATTAGAAAGATTCAAGACAAAAGTTTATATTGACATAGAAAATAATAATACTTCAAGCATACTAACAAAGCAATTATGTCTTCTCAAAATAACATGGCCAAAGAAAGTTATCCCTACAAAATCATATAGTTTGGCTATGCTCCTTCTTCCCCACACAAAGTATTTAAATCATGCACAACCCCGATGACAAGCCAAGCAATTGTTTCATACTCTAACTTTTTCAAAACTTTATCCGAAACACTGAAATAGGCAAAAAAACAACAATTCTGGGCTGGGCCTCCGGTTAATAGGTTAGTCCCAAAAATAATATAAAAGTGGAAAATAAAGCCCAATATAGTCCAAAACAGTAGATAATATAGCATGGAGCAATCAAAAATTATATATACGTTGGAGACGTATCAGGCATCCCCAAGCCTAATTCCTGCTCGTCCTCGAGTAGGTAAGTGATAAAAACAGAATTTTTGATGCGGAGTGCTACTTGGCATTATTTCAATGCAAATCTTCTTAATTGTGGTATGAATATTCAGATTAGAAAGATTCAAGACAAAAGTTTATATTGACATAGAAAATAATAATACTTCAAGCATACTAACAAAGCAATTATGTCTTCTCAAAATAACATGGCCAAAGAAAGTTATCCCTACAAAATCATATAGTTTGGCTATGCTCCTTCTTCCCCACACAAAGTATTTAAATCATGCACAACCCCGATGACAAGCCAAGCAATTGTTTCATACTCTAACTTTTTCAAAACTTTATCCGAAACACTGAAATAGGCAAAAAAACAACAATTCTGGGCTGGGCCTCCGGTTAATAGGTTAGTCCCAAAAATAATATAAAAGTGGAAAATAAAGCCCAATATAGTCCAAAACAGTAGATAATATAGCATGGAGCAATCAAAAATTATAGATACGTTGGAGACGTATCACCCAATACCCTGCTAATGATGAAGGGGCCTTCCCAAGGTGCCAAGAGCTTGTGCTGGCCGGCTGTTCACTGGATTAGCCGGAGCACAAGGTCTCCTTCTTGGAAGGATCTTGGCTTGACCTTTCGGTTGTAGTATCGGCGCAGGCTCTGCTGGTAGATGGTGGACCAGCTGAGTGCCAACAGCCGGCCCTCTTCCAGCAGATCAACGCCGTCTTGTCGTGCTTCTTCTGCCTCCTCTTCGGTGTACATGGTGACTCGAGGGGAGTCGAATTCTATGTCCGTCAGGATGACGGCTTCGGCACCATAGACGAGAAAGAAAGGCGTAAAGCCAGTTGACTTGTTCGAAGTTGTGCGCAGGCTCTAGAGGACGGCCGGAAGCTCGTCGAGCCAACAGCTGGCCGACCGCTTCAGAGGCTCGACCAGTCGGGGCTTGATGCCGGATAAAATGAGGCCGTTTGCTCGCTCCACCTAGCCGTTTGACTGCGGATGGGCAACGGACGCTAGGTCCATTCGGATGTCCTGTGTCGCGCAGAAACGGGCCAAGGCACCTTTGGAGAAGTTTGTGCCATTGTCGGTGATGATGCTATGTGGTATGCCGTACAGGATGGTGATGTCGGAGATGAAAGTCACAGCAGTCGGACCATTCAACTTCTTGATTGGTTTTGCTTCTATCTACTTGGTGAACTTGTCCACCGTGACAAGCAGATGAGTCAAGCCAGCTCTTGCTATCTTGAATGGTCCCACCATATCCAAGCCCCAGACGACAAAGGGCCAGGTGATGGGAATAGTTTTGAGTGTAGAAGCCGGCTGGTGAGGCTTTGAACGAAATTTCTGGCACCCTTTGCATTTCTGGACCAAGTCCTTGGCGTCTTCTAGGGCAGTCAGCCAGAAAAAACCATGGCGTAAAGCCTTGGCCACCAGAGCCCTTGAGGCCACATGGTGACCACACTCGCCTTGATGGATATCTTTGAGGATTGCCTGGCCTTGCTCAGGCTCGACACAGCACTGGTAAACCCAGTGATATTGCGCCTTACAAGCTCTTTATTGACTATGGTATATGCTGCCGCTCGGCGTTGCACTTGCCGGGCCGAGATCTCGTCGGTTGGCAGCTCTTTTTTCACAAAAAAATTGAGGATGGGCTGGGCCCATGAAGCTGGGCTGGGAGGCGGTGGGTTGGAGTCGGCCACCGCTTGCTGAGTTGATGAAGTCCCCGGGCCGACTGCTGCAGTCCCCGGGTTGTCCGCCGAAGTTCCCGTGACGGCTGGTGGGGCTCTCAAGTCGGATCTGACTGCTTCAGGATGAGCCGACACAAATATGGAATCTGACTCTGGTGATGGCTTGACGGGTGGCTTGACGAGTCGTTGCAAGGCAACACCGGTTGGTATTGCTTGCCGGGTGGAGCCGATTCGTGCCAAGGCGTCGGCTTGCTCATTGTCATTTCTTGGCACATGAAGGAACTTGCACCCTTTGAAGTATCCACTGAGTTGCTGTATGAGAAAGCGGTAGCTAGCCATATTTGCATCCTTGGCATCCCAGTCGCCTGATGACTGCTGGACCACCAAATCAGAGTCTCCGCAACACAGGATCCAGCGAATGCCGAGTTCCTTGGCAAGCCAGAGCCCGTGAATGAGTGCTTCGTATTCAACAACATTGTTGGAGGCGGCAAAGTGAATTTGCAGCGCATATCTAAGCTTTTCGCCCTTGGGGGAGGTGAGAACGACGCCGGCTCCCAAACCGGTGCGCATTTTTGAACCATCAAAATGCATCCGCCAATGGGTGGAATCTGGCGCTGGCGGCAAGTACTGGGTCTCGGCCCAATCGACGAGGAAGTCGGCCAGTGCTTGTGACTTGATGGCGGTGCGAGGCTGGTAGTAGATGGTGTAGGGGGCCAAATCTATGGCCCATTTGTCCACTCGTCCCGAGGCATCTCGACTTCCAATAATCTCAGCAAGCGGAGCTGTGCAGACCATAGTGATTGGGTGCTCTTGGAAGTATGACTTCAGTCTCTTGGCAGCAAAGTGCACGCCATAACACATCTTCTGATAGTGGGGGTAGTTCTTCTTGGAGGCGGACATTACTTCGCTTAGGTAATACACCGACCTCTGGATTGGTAGGGCTTTGCCTTCTTCTTCCGTTCCACCACTACGACTGTGCTAACCACCCGACTGGTAGCGACAATGTAGAGGAGCATTGGTTCCTTAGTAGTCGGGGCCGCCAAGACAGGCGGGGTGGTCAACATCTTCTTGAGCTAGAGAAAATCTTCGTCCGCCTTGTCATTCCACTCAAAAAAGGTGGTCTTCTTCATGGGCTGGTACAGGGGAAGAGCCTTCTCGCCCAGCCGACTGATGAAACGGCTAATAGACGCCAAGCAGCCGGTAAATTTTTGCACATCCAGCAGTCAGGTGGGTACTTCCATCCTTTCGATGGCCTTGATCTTTACGGGGTTGCACTCTATCTCGCGCTCTGAGACCATAAAGCCAAGAAGCTGGCTGGCTGGAACCCCAAAGACACAATTCTCTGGGTTGAGCTTGATCTAAAATCGGTGCAAGTTCTCGAAAGTCTCCCTGAGATTCTCCAGTAGCGTCCCGCGCTTCTCTGTCTTCACCACCACATCGTCCACATAGACATGAGCGTTTCTACCGAGTTGTTTGAGGAGACACTTCTGCATGCAACACTGAAAGGTGGCGTTGACATTTCTCAAGCCGAACGTCATGGTCAGGTAGCAGAAGGCTCCAAATGGCGTGATGAAGGCGGTCTTCATTCTGTCGGTCGGGTCCAGCTTGATCTGGTGATACCCGGAGTATGCATCCAAAAAACTCAACAGCTCGCATCCGGCTGTAGAGTCGATCACTTGGTCGATTCTGGGCAGAGCAAATGGATCTTTGGGGCATGCTTTGTTGAGGCTGGTATAATCAATGCACATGCACCACTGCTTGTTCTTCTTCAACACTAGGACTGGATTGGCTAACCATTCTGGATAGAACACCTCCATGATGAAGCCGGCTGCCAGGAGCCGGGCTATCTCTTCTCCAACAACTCTTCTTTTCTTTTCTGATAGGCGGTGCAAGGGCTGCCGGACCGGCTTGGCATCAGATCGGACGTGTAACTTGTGCTCGGCGAAATCCGTCGGTACACCTGGCATGTCTTTGGGGGACCATGCGAAGATGTCCCGATTCTCACGGAGGAAATCGACGAGCTCTCCGGGTGCTCCGGGTCCAAAGGTATCTTCTTTGTTTCTTTGGCCGGCTTGAATGAGCCCTCAGCTTCCGACTCCTTGGGGTCAGGTGATATTTCCGGCTGCTTGCCTACCATTGCCACAACCCGGTCAAGGAGCCGTTTCTCTGCTGTGATCATGAGGGACTCGGCTAACCGGCTGCTCTCCACCGTGCAGGCAGACGACTTCTTGTAGTCTCCTGCTACGGTCAGGACTCCCTTAGAGCTTGGCATCTTGATCTTTAGGTAAGCATAGTGGGGGACCGCCATGAACTTGGCCAAGGCAGGCCGGCCAAGCGGTGCGTGATAAGGGCTCTCAAGGTCCACCACTTCAAACCAGACTGGCTCTTGGCGGAAATGAGTTTTGTCCCCGAAGAGGACATCTATCTGAGTCTTGCCGATTGGTGAGCAGGAAAGGCCAGGAACTATGCCATGGAAAACAGTCCGACTGGGCTGAAGGTGTCTCTGCTTGATTCCCAATTTCTCCATGGTATCCTTGTACAGAATGTTGATGCTGCTGCCGCCATCTATCAGGACTCGGGAAAAACGGGCAGCCCGCCTCTCTGTGGCAAACGTGGCGTCCAGCACCAAGGCATAGGAGCCGGGGCTTGGCATCACTTCCGGGTGGTCAGCTCTGCTCCAGCTAATGGGTTTCTCTGAGCAATGCATGAACTCGGGGGTCTCTGATGCTACTGCATTCACTTCCAACCGTTGCTGCCGTCTGCTACGCCTATCGTCGGCCACGCTGGTGAACACGACGTAGGCCCCATGCTCCTCGGGATAATCATCTTGCACGATGCCGACTGGCCGAGCCGCCGACTGCTGCCGGGGAGGAGGCAGCGGGCCGACAGGGGGAGCGGGCTGGAGTCCGTCACCCTTGGTAATCCCGGTGAGCCAATGACACTTTCGAGTGGTGTGATTGGATGGCTTCGCACCGCTTTGGAACTTGCAGGGGGCATCAAGAGTCTGCTCGTACGAGAAGGCGGGCAGCCAGTTAGGCTTGCCGCCCTTCTGACGCTTGGGATGAGGCTGCCCTTCTGGTTGTCGATCTTCAACTGCCGCCACCTGCCGGCTTGTGGAAGCCGGCTGCGCGGCCTTGCGCTTGCTGTCGTTCGGCTGCCGCCGCCGACTGGCGTCGCCAGCCGGGGTCCGAGGGGCTTGGGGAGCCACCTTGCCCGACGCGTTGGCTTGAATTTCCGCCTTCATGGAGGAGTCGGCTGTGGCATACTTGTATGCTATGATTAGCAGCTCGTCAAGGGTCGCTGGCTCGTCGTAGAGGAGCCTGTGCTTGATGAGGGTGCCCTCTCGGCACCCAGTAGTGAAGTACTCGATGGCCTGCACCTCGTGCACGCCCTCGCAATAGTTGCGTAGCTCGGCCCAGCGTGTGAGATAGTCGCGGGTCGACTCATTGGGGCCTTGGACGCACAGGGAGAGCTGGCGAGGCTTGGGCGGCCGCTTGTATGTGTTGGTGAAGTTGCGGATGAATGCTTCAGTAAAGTCAACCCAGCTGTTGACGCTGCGGGGCTTCAGGCTGTTCAGCCATGTCCGGGCCGTGCCCTGGAGCATGAGGGGGACGTACTTCATGGCAACGCGCTTGTTGCCATTGGCGATGCTGACAGCTGTGGAGTAGTCGACCAGCCAGTCCTCCGGCTTCACGGAGCTGGTGTACTTGGGGGTATCTCTTGGGAGAGTTAACCCTTTGGGAAAGGGCTCATCTCGGATGCGGGGGCCAAAACAAGGCGGACCTAGCTCGTCTTCCTCTCCTAGCGCCTGAGACCGATTAAGGTGGTCGATCCGGTGGTGGGCATCATTTTCTCCGATTCCTTCTCGGCGGCCAAGGCGGTCGCCGAGTGATGGGTGGTCAAAAGGCGGCGGGGAGATGCACCTCTCCCTGCGGGGAGGAGGCGGCGGGTAGTCGTCTCGCCGTCGCACTGCCCTTGGGCGTCCGTCTTGGTCGCGCTCGATGGTGATGTGAGTCCGGCTGCGGCTGGCAGCTGGCTCCTTGTCTCTTATATCATGGACGCCACCAGTCGGCGTCCGGGATGTCGCGCCTTGGTCTCGGCGAGGTGGTGGGTCATTGTTTCGCCGGTTGGGCGCTTCAGTGCGGCACCCGACATCATGCTGCTCAGCAGCCGCGTCAAGGAGCTGCTGAACTCGCTCCGTCATGTGGTGACGCTCGTCGCCCTCGAGCTTGTCTAGCTCGTCTGTTGCCGCCTAGGCAGCTCGTATGTTCTCCGCAGGCGTGGCATAGACGGGACGGTCTGTCCCGAACATGCTGGCGATGGCTGCGCCACGCTGCCTGATCAAGCCAACGTGGCTAGGCCCACCAGGAGCCGGAGTGCCGCCTACAGCACGGTCCATCTCCCGCTGGTAGGCCTCCGAAAGGCGTCTCATGCTGGCCAGCCGACCGGTGCTCTTGACGAGCTGGACGCGGCGCGCTTCCAACGTCTCAGCGTCGGTGTCTTCCGGGATTGGCGCAGCCAAGTCTTTCATTGCCGTCTGCAACGGGTCCTGACCGCCCCCGCCAGAGTGCTCGCCGTGGCTGATCACGAGCACCTCCGTGACAGTGCTGCCAACGCTGTTCGCATGAGGAAGCGGCTCATCGTAGACCACCACATTGGAGGGGAACGTGTCGAGCGAAGCCGTGTTGGAGTCAACCAACATCGGGTTGGTGGAGCCAACCAACTCCAAGTCAGCAGCAGGCTCGCTGGCGACGTGGAGCTGATCGAGGAGGCCCATGAGGCGGCCTTCGGTGCCATTGGTGCCCGCGTCATACGCGGGCTCGTCGGAGAGGCGAATCTCGCCACCAAGATCGGCGAGGCAGCTCGCTGCGCAGGCGATCTCCGCATCGTGCAGCGCCTCGACGCAGACGCCGTCCAGCATGCCGGGCTGGCTGCGCTTGCTAAGAAGGAACAGGGTTCCCGTCCAGAACAGGTCTCCGGGAGATGGTGCACCTCGCCCCACGGTGGGAGCCAAATGTCAGGGGTTGGGTGCGACATAGGCCAAAGGATAGCTTATCATCGTGGGAGCGAGTAGAACGTCGTCGGTGCCTGGAAGTGGGATGAGGCGTAGACACGAACGCCAGCGTACTTTTCCCAGGTTCGGGGCTCTCCTAGGAGATAACACCCCTAGTCCTGCTCTGCGGGGTCTCCGCATGATCACTAATGTGAAATGGTACAATGGTGCTCCTCGAGCTGTTTGCTAGAGGTGGAAGAAGGCAGGCTCGCTCTCTCCTCCTCTAGGTATGAGTCTAGTCCTGACAGGGCCGAACCCTTTGCATGGGTGCCCTGGGGGGTTTATATAGGCCTACCCCCAGGGGTACAATGGTAATCTGGCCGGGCGTAGGGACTGGTTGTCATTCTCTCTGGTCGCTGACCTCTTTGCCGACAGCTGGTGTCCGCCGCCTTGTGGGCCCCGCGTCTAGTCTGGTACGGAGCCGACAAGCCGCTCCCGCCGCTTGCTAGTCTTGCCGGCTGCTGATCACTGTAGCCGTAACGCTAATGACGCGGGCTTGGTCAGGGAAGCGTGGCTATAGTCCCGCTGCCTGGTGGGCGATCACTGTTGCCACTCCGTGTCTCATCTGGTTGATTGCGTATGGGGCCTGAGGGAGGGATTGGCCGCTTGCTGGTAGCCGGCTCCTCCGAGGTCCGGCTGCCCCAGCCTCCTCCGTCTTCAGGGCTCTGGCTGCTAGGTAGGGCCCGCCATCTGCAAGCTGTACCTGACAGGCCTTCATGGGAACAGGACTCCGCCTGTCAATTGTGACGTATGGGGGGAGATGCAACAGTGTCGCGTCGTGCGGAGATCTCCGCCTGTACGGGGCACTGTGGCCACGCCAGTCCCTGGATTCAGGGGGAAGGCTTGCACTGTAGCCATACCCCGTCTTGTCTCTTTGATGAGGGCGCAGACTTTGAGGGCGCCACGGGCCGACTGCTAGGAGCCGGCCTCTTTGGAGGCCACTCTCTAGGAGTCAGCCCATCGGGATGCCGCCCTCCGGAATTCGGCCGCCTTCGACCAGTCAGCCACTTGGCCAACCGGCCGCCAGAAGGCGGAGTCTTTATCTTGACGTCTTTGAGGGGCGCAGCCGGCCCCGTTGTCTTCAAAGGCTCGGGGGCTCGGGTTAGGCTACCCGTGGCCCATTACTCCGACATTAACAGAAACAGGTAAGGTCCATAGATGGGTACCTTACGGGTGAACACCGCAAACCGAAGCTCGCACCACATGATATGTGAGACATCAAGTGGTTGAGTCTGAGAGAGACGCGCCTCCTCACAAATGAGCATCATATCCACAAGACAGGAATGCACTTTGTCCTTGTCACCAATGCGGGGAGCACTTTGTCCTTGTCACCAATGCGGGGAAAAAGAGAGTTGCGGAAGACGCGATACATGATGTCGAGGAAGGGGTTCAGCACCCATGCCTTCTTGCCACTGGGAAGCAACTTCTCAACATGGTAGGGCTGAAGCTTGTTCTTGTTGGCTGACTTGGAATTGGTATGAGGGCGTACACCAATGGGTGTGTTGAGCCCCTCATCAGGAACCTGAAGCAAATCCATGAAGTCCTTCCATGTAGCAGTCATCCGCTGTTCGTTGGTCATCCAGGTCATTTACCGTTCCTCATCAGTATGGAAGTGGACCGAGGCAAAGAACTGGGCCACAATCTCAGGGTCATAATCCAAATAGAATGAGATCACGTGCTCAATGCCAAACTGCTCCACGAGGTCCAGAGCCTCACCAAAGTAAGCACGGTGTCTATCATCCCTCATGTGATGCATTTCAATCCAGTGCACTGATACGTCTCCAACATATCTATAATTTTTGATTGTTCCATGCTACTATATTATCAACCTTGGATGTTTTATATACATTTATATGCTATTTTATATGATTTTTCGGACTAACCTATTAACCCAGAGCCTAGTGCCAGTTTCTGTTTTTTTCCTTGTTTTTGAGTATTACAGAAAAGGAATACCAAACGGAGTCCAATTGACGTGCCAATTTTTGACGATTTTTATGGACCAAAAGAAGACCCCGGAGTAAAAGAGTTGGGACAGAAGAGTCCCGGGCTGTCCACGAGGGTGGGGGGCGCGCCCACCCCCGGGCGTGTGGGCCTGCCTCGTGGACGACTCGGGCACCTTCTTGACGTGAGACCTACGCCAAAAAATCCTATAAATACAGAAACCTCCAGAAAATAACCTAGATCGGGAGTTCCGCCACCAAAAGCCTCCGTAGCCACCGAAAACCATTCTAGTCCCATTCTGGCACCCTGCCGGAGGGGGGGAATCCCTCTCCGGTGGACATCTTCATCATCCCGGCGCTCTCCATGACGAGGAGAGAGTAGTTCACCCTCGGGCCCGAGGGTATGTACCAGTAGCTATGTGTTTGATCTCTCTCTCTCTCTCTCTCGTGTTCTTGAGGTGGTACGATCTTGATGTATCGGGAGCTTTGCTATTATAGTTGGATCTTATGATGTTTCTCCCCCTATACTCTCTTGTGATGAATTGAGTTTTCCCTTTGAAGTTATCTTATCAGATTGAGTCTTTAAGGATTTGAGAACACTTGATGTATCTCTTGCATGTGCTTATCTATGGTGACAATGAGGTATCACGTGATCCACTTGATGTATGTTTTGGTGATCAACTTGCGAGTTCCGTGACCTCGTGAACTTATGCATAGGGGTTGGCAAACGTTTTCGTCTTGACTCCACGGTAGAAACTTTGGGGCACCCTTTGAAGTTCTTTGTGTTGGTTGAATAGATGAATCTGAGATTGTGTGATGCATATCATATAATCATACCCACAGATACTTGAGGTGACATTGGAGTATCTAGGTGACATTAGGGTTTTGGTTGATTTGCATCTTATGGTGTTATTTTACTACGAACTCTAGGGCGGTTTGTGACACTTATAGGAATAGCCCAACGGATTGATCGGAAAGAATAACTTTGAGGTGGTTTCGCACCCTACAATAATCTCTTCGTTTGTTCTCCACTATTAGTGACTTTGGAGTGACTCTTTGTTGCATGTTGAGGGATAGTTATATGATCCAATTATGTTTTGTTGTTGAGAGAACTTGCACTAGTGAAAGTATGAACCCTAGGCCTTGTTTCCTAGCATTGCAATACCGTTTGTGCTCACTTTTACCACTTGCTACCTTGCTGTTTTTATATTTTCAGATTACAAAAACCATTATCTACTATCCATATTGCACTTGTATCACCATCTCTTCGCTGAACTAGTGCACCTATACAATTTTCCATTGTATTGGATGTGTTGGGGACACAAGAGACCCTTTGTTATATGGTTGCAGGGTTGCTTGAGAGAGACCATCTTCATCCTATGCCTCCCACGGATTGATAAACCTTAGGTCATCCACTTGAGGGAAATTTGCTACTGTCCTACAAACCTATGCACTTGGAGGCCCAACAACCACTACAAAAAAATACACTTCCGTGATGATACGTGTTTGTCACAGTAGGTCGCGTTTTCTGTCATGCATGTACATCCATGACAAATTTATGACAGAATCAAGATAGTCATACCTGCGCTATCGTAGAAGTGTTCCATGACATTGCCAAAATTATCATCACGGAAGTGTCCACTTCCATGATGATAAATCGCGCGTCACAGAAGTGCTTTCGTCAAGGGTGACTGACACGTGGCATCCACCGTAACGGAACGCCGTTAAGCTATCGGGTCGGATTTTGGATCTGATAACCCGTTAACAGCCACGACCAATGCCGATTTTCCACATGTAAAATTCTCATTGGCTGACGGATCCACGCGTCAGCTCCGTGTTGGCACAGGTGTCACTCATCCAACGGTCGAGATGGGCCTATGATATGTTGACACGTGGACTGGCCCAAAAGTGGACCACAAAGTTTAAATGGGCCGGCCCAACCGAAGGCCCATAAGATTTAGCGGACCATAATGGGCTGGCCCAGCTAAAGGCCCACAAAATTTAGCGGACCATAATGGGCCAGCCCAGCTAAAGGCCCACACGATTTTGCAGACCATAATGGGCCGGCCCAGCTAAAGGCCCACAAGATTTTGCAGACCACAATGGGCCGGCCCAGCTAAAGGCCCACAAGATTCTGCAGACCATAATGGGCCAGCCCAGCTAAAGGCCCAACATTCTCTGTCAAATCGGCCCGTCAATGGCCTGTCCTAAACTTGTCATCAACGCGGCCCATGGTCACTTCTAGCCCGTTAACAGTCCACTAAGTAATTGGGCCGAATTATGGCCCGGTGTATTTCCGGCCTGTTAAAGGTCCGGCTTCATTTGGGCCCATTTACAGGCCATCAAAACTTTTGACCCATAAACGATCGTGAAGGATTTGGGTCATATTCGGCCATGTCTGACATTCGGCCTGTTAGAGGCCCACTATAGCTTTGGGCCACTTTCGGCCTGTTGTCATTTTCGGCCTGTTAACGCCAGACGTAAACCATGGGCCATATGTGGCCCAACGTCATATCGGGCCCATTAACGGCCCATATAAAAATGACGATAACTAGCCCGACCGAAGTTCCGGCCTGTTAAAGGCCCGTGTATTAGGTCGGCACATTTACGGCCCGTCCGAATTTCGGCCTGTCAAAGATCCGCATCGTAAATGGGCCACCATTTCGGCCTGCTAAGTCTAGTGGGTTATTTGGCAGAATCAGGGCCCAATCTCACTTTTGGTTTATTAAAGGCCCATGTTTTTTATGGGCTCGAGATATTTACACCTGTAAACGGCCTATTTTTACTGAGGGCCCAAATTATGTTTAGGCCTGTTAAAGGCCCACTATGGGCACATACCTACTAGAAAAATATGAAAGCTTATGCTGATTTAGGCCCAGATATTTTTAGTGGGCTACATGCCAATCTCGGCCCGTAATCGTTTTTAGCCCAATTGGAATGGGCCCGACGAATGTTGGCATGTTGGGCTCCTACGAAGCTTTTGGCCGAATACATTACTAAGATAAACCTACACTATACAAAAATAGCGTCGTAATTACTGCAGCCTGAGGCAGCATCATAAATGTTGTATCACAATAAAATAAATTCCAACCATACAACAAAAGGCCATCATAATGCAAAGTTAGAGCAAGCACCTGTGATGGTGGTGTAGGGTAAGTGCGGTCTTCAGGTACAGAGCTACGTTCAATATCGTCATTTAGGTTTGCTGTTTCTTGAGAATCATGTGGAGAGGATGAAATTTCATTCTTTATAAGAGTATTGTGTCTCATATTAACCCAGGCGCGTGATTGTCTCATCATAAGCGATAGACGCAGGATACACAAGAACATTAGTTTGATGTAAGAACATGGTGTGATAGGCAGATGTAGTATGTACCAAAAACAGGAAGGCGTGTCATATTCACATGTATAATGTGTAAGCTAAGGAGATGCAATTTAACAAATTAGGAGCATTGATGAGGGATACACAAGAAAAGTAGTTTGATGTAAGAACATGGTTAATAGAAAGACGCATTATGTACCAAAAACACGAAGGCATGTCATATTCACAGGTATAATGTGTTAACTAAGCAGATGCAATTTACCCTAATTAGAAGCATTACAAGGTAGGCACCATATGCAACATGCAACCACATATCACACTGCCAAGTAAGAGCAAGCACTTGCGATGGTGGTGTGGGGGAATTGCAGTGATCAACTAGAGAGCTACATTGACTATCTTCATTTAGCCTTGTTGTTTCTTGAGAATCATGTGGGGAGGATGACACTGCACTCTTCAAATGAGTAGGGCGTCTCACAGTAACCCACTCGGGTGACTGTCTCATCATAAGTGATTGATGAGGGATACAAAATAGCATTAGTTTGATGTACGAACATGGTTAATAGACATATGTAGTATGTATCAAAAATAGGAAGGCATATCATTATCAAAGGTATAATGTGTAAATTAAGCAGATGCAATTTAACCAAATTGGAAGCAATACAAGCTAGACACCATATGCAACATGCAACCACATTTGATAGCGCGAAGTTAAAGCAAGCACCTGAGATGGTTGTGTGTGGCAATTGAGATCATCAACTGCAGAGCTACGTTTACTGTCTCCAACTGCTGACACTGCACCCATTAGAGCGCTGAAACGCTTAGTGCTTATCTTCGAATTACACTGGAGCGACTTCTGTCTTTTCTTTTCTGCATTCATCAACACTGCGTCAAAGTCTGAAATACCAAACAATAGTGTGAGTATTGGTGAAGTGTGTGCACAATTAGTACAGTGTAAAGGTAGCAGATAGCAGGTCGGTGAGAAATAAAGCCCTCGTCTATCTATTGATAGTCAAGAGTATGTGTGCATTCGTTCATCGATGCCTAATTATTCTTGTGGTCTGTCAAGCCATTCTATTTCGGAATGACTAGGAGAAATAAACTCCAGTACCTCATCCATATCTCGGATTGGGTCAAAGCAGTTGTATTCCGCAGATCAAAATGCCAATCCAGCTTTTGATTCTGTTCTACCTTGGAGTATTACCATCTTTATATCAAGATTGTCATGGCAATTGCACACCATCCTATGAACTCTTGATACAGTGGTACTTCTCGCCATCATTTTTCATTCCTCGGTCCCCAGGTTGTTGCAACCGGAATGACGACGAGTGAATTATGATGTGTGAAATGAATACTACTAGCAACTCCGTTGCCTGGTAGCTAATGGACAACAATTTTATCCTTAGCGTGTTGGTTATTGAATCATCATCCTAAGATTGATCGTGCTACCTAGTCCATATCTCCGGGTGCACTCATCGACCACTGAGATAGGATTTTGGCAATCCATCACTCTCTTGGTCCCATCGTCTTGCCCTGAAAAGCAAGAATGTTCTCGAGTTTAGTAACATATCGGTGGTTCGTGATTTTTCGAATATCTTCTCAGAAGTATCACCAGGTTGTTTTCCCGACTGTTATGTTGAGCTCATGTTCAAATTGGTTTTCTTGTAAGCCACGCTTTCTCCAAGAATCTGTGTGGGATACCCTGAGCTAGTTGGTTAAGCTAAACAACAACTTGGAGAGTTGGAAGATAAAAGCTTGTCTGACTTAGTTCATGTTAAGGGATATCTTTTGTGCGTGTGTGTGTTGAAGAAAGATGATATCTCCATTGATTGGCCCTCGTGATCAGTTGTTGGATCTATTTCCTTGTCAAAACTTTGACTTGAGTATGGGCTATCGTCAAGTCAAATCAGAACCAACGATTCTCATGATGTTGTCTTCCTCGTGGTTGATCCCTCGAGCATACACCAATACATTCTTTGGTCTGACCAATGCTATCACCGTGCTCACATGATGGTGGAAGTCCAGTGATATGGAAATTCCTATGAGTTGCTGTTGAGCCCATCAGCAGCATTTTGTCTCCCCCATGATTCATGTTGAACATCAACCTAGTGTTGAAAACTTGTAAGCAATGCCTTCGTGTCCCGTTCATGAAGCATATGTTGGATGAAAGAAGTGACCTTCTCCGGTTCACATGCATTTGGTGCAAGTTGCCGCCATGAATTTGAGAAAGGTTTGTTTTGTTTCCCTTGGAATCATCCCAAATCAGTCATGCATACGTGCGAAGTATTCTATGGTTTGGTAGATTAATTACCTCCACTCCATATGTGTTCCTAGCACACCAAGCCACTGATTGGTTTGTTCAAGGAGAAGAAGTTCCTTCTTAAGAGCAAGACTTATACAAGGACTTCGACATCCTCGATGATGGTTCCCCATCTGAACTCGGTAGTGTTTATTATAAGACTACCATGTGGTCATGCTTGTCTAGGACAGTGTGTTCACCGGTGTGTAGCAGAACCAATTCATATTTTGGAGCTTGCTATCGTAGTTCACTCCCCGAGAATCTCGCAACGTCATTTCGTCGATTTGTGTTGTAGACCTTCATTTCTCTTCCTAGACTTGATGAGTCTTATCCCGTTATCAACCGGATTTGAATCTCCGACAGATATGATGGTTGAAACTTTTCCAAGACCTATGATGTAGGTCCCAACAAGGTTGATGTTCTGACCGACACAGCTAGCCGGAAGATCTATCATTGTAGTATCTTGATTGAGCTATTTGACTATTTTCCTCAATGGAGATTTCGTGCGACTCATTCCAGAAGTTGCTCCTTAGGGATCCTTGTGCTCTCGGTTTCCTCGGGTATGTTATAACCTTTCCAAACAGTGGGCTCACTCCCTACTGTTGGGTCTCTTCCCAGTTACTAGAATCATTCCCAGCATTTGCATTTTGTTCCCAGCTTGCACCGCCATTGTGTCATCCTACTACGGACTACCCTTCTCAGTAATTACTGATTAGGATCATCTTCAAAGTGGTCCTACCATGGGTTCCATCCATTTTCGATGATAAGCAAATCATCCATCGCGTTTTCTTCAACAAGGTAGTCCACATCATCCATTCTAGCCCGAGTATGTCGTTCTCTCGAACTCCGTCAAAGGATCGTTTGTGAATTGCCTTAGGTTGGTATAGAGAGTCTCAATGATCTATGGATCAAAAGTAATTATTTTTGCCACTTAAGGGAATATTTCTGCGAGTCACCTCCCCTAAGGGGCCCCATTATGAAATCATGGCAATTATTTCATCACTATCTTGAGATTTTGCCCACCCTCTTCAGCGTGAGATTTCTGCCTACCCAGTAAAACCTTGTCATCTACCTCTTTCCATCACTCCTAATGTGTGATACGTGTCTCAGCTCGTGAGATGTATCTATGTCTCATTCCGTGAGTTAATCCTG
Source organism: Triticum urartu (assembly GCF_003073215.2). Classification (NCBI taxonomy): domain Eukaryota; kingdom Viridiplantae; phylum Streptophyta; class Magnoliopsida; order Poales; family Poaceae; genus Triticum; species Triticum urartu. The sequence goes on along the minus strand of NC_053023.1, from coordinate 367,765,161 downwards.
AGCTGCTCGATCTTTGAGAAGATCGATCCTTCTAGAGTTTCTTTTCCCTCTTGTTGTCATGTTAGTTGGAGTTCTCGGGGCAAGACATCAAGACAATGATGGTGATCGGATCAACGTTCATATCAAGTGCAACCTGGATCGTGAAGACCATGTTAGCTTGTGCTCCCTCTGTCTTCTTACCTCACGTCTTGAATCTCGGGACGAGATTCTTGTTTAGTGGGGTGAGTTGTCACAACCCTAGAGTTTGCTTGTAACTAGTGGCTTTACATCCATGCATCATGTTTAAATTTCATGAAACTTGAAATGGGGATTGTTGAAACCCTAGCACCAAATGAATTCAACTAGGTTCAATAAAAAAATATTTTCAATGATCCCAATTGCCCTTTAGAAAAGTTCATGATTTTTGTTAAAGGTGAAAACCTCTGCCAAAAGTCATGCACATATTTCTAGGCCATTCTGGATTTTTGAATTAAATCTTATTGTATTTGAATTTGGGCACTTAAACACTATAAAATATTTAAAATGCCCAAATAATCCCAAACCAAAATGTTCCATGTTTGATATATTCTAAACATTGGGCATGCACAGTTTGGTGATTTTTGAAAGTGCCTAGATATTATTAGTAATGCCACAAACTTACAGAACAAAAGAAAAATAGAAATAAAAGAAAGAGAGAGAGAGAGAAGGACCTACCTGGGCCACTTGCCTGGCCGGCCCAGCTCGCTGGCCCAGCCCACTGGCCTCCTCCCCGTCATCTTCCTCCCCTGCCAGGAGGACGAAGGCGCGTGCTCGCCACGCGCGTCCACGCGCGAGCCACCTCCTGCTTCCCCGAAGCGCCCTGAGCCTTCCGTAGCGCCACGCCACCCCCCAGACCCGTTCGGATCGAACTCTCCCCTCCTCTGCCCTCTCCCTCGTTCCTCTCCCACTAGGCCGACACGCCCGTAAGCCGCCGCCGCCGTAGTCGACGACACTGCCTCTCCCTCGCCCCCTAGAGCTGCCCACGAGCTCCACCTAGTCCCTCTCCTCCTCCTCCTCACCGAGCCGCCCGACGCCGGACGCCCTGCATCACCCTCTGCCCCGCCGTCTTCGCCGCCTCTGCTCCGAGATCGCCGGCGGCCGCACGACCTCACCAGCCCCTCCCCGAGCTCGCCGCTCGCTCCCCTGCACTCGCAGTGAGCCACTGACCTCCCCCATCCTCTTCTTTTCTTTCCCCGTGCGTCGTAGCGACTGCACCGCGCTCACCCGCACGCGCCGCCGCCTGCGCTCGTCGCCGGTGGTGCTCCGGTGACCATATGGTCCCAGGCTTGAGCTCATTGCACTCCCCGCATCGCGTAGGAGCTGTAGGTGCTAGCGCCGCCCCGCCTAGGCCACTGCAGCAACGAGCTCGAGCTCGATCGAGCTTCGGCCGCCACCGAGCTCATCGCCGGCGCTTCTCCGGCCACTCCCCGGCCGCGCCACCACCACGGTTGGATGCGGACGAGCGTCCGCATCCCGTAGCTGTGCTCCGCGCGCCAAACGGCGCCCTGTAGGCGAATCCCGCGCCGCTCCGCCGCGTCTGGACTCGCCGGCGGCTAGACGCCGGCAAGTTTGACCGCTGACCGTTGACCCGGTGGGCCCAGGTTGACCCCCTGGGTCACTAACGTGTGGGCCCCAGGGCACTAACTAAACCAGGATTAATATTAGTTAACGCTAACTAAATTTAGTTAGTTAACTAACCACTGACCAGTGGGTCCCACTGGTCGGGGTTGACCTGGACCGCGCCCGTTGACCGCTGACATCACAGTGACGTCATGCTGACGCAGTAACTCATTTTCTGGATTTACTCTTATATAGGAAATTCCAGAAAATGTTGCAAACTTCAAAAATTCATAGTAATTCAACCGTAACTCCAAATGAAATAAATTATATATGAAAAGTTATCAGAAAAATTCAAGGAATCTGTTTATGGCATTTGCATACATTTTTGAACAACCTAGGGTTGCTGTACATGGAAATTTGCATAATTGACATTTAAATAAGCACATATGGAGTTTGAATTTGAACCCTTGGTTCAAACCAACTTCATTTAATATGGTTGCTAGTTGCATTAGCTCAATCAACAGCATATTGCCATGACATTATCATGCATCATAATTGTTGCATTGCATTGATTGTGTTCCTCTTTGTTTGCCGGTATTTGTTCCCTCTCGATAGACGTGGTTCCAATGATGAGTTCGATGACACCGATGAAGAACTATATTATCTTCAGAAGTGCCAGGCAAGCAAAACCCCCTTGCTCATTCCGGTACAAACCACTCTCTCGCTCCTGCTCTCTTTTACTGCATTAGGACAACAACGATTCAACTGTTACATGCTGTGGTAGTTGAACCCCTTTCCTTTGCATGACCTGTCATTGCCACAGTAAATAGATGAAACCCACTAGCATGAGTAGGAGTTGTTTGAGCCCTGATGTGCCTACTCATTCATGTTTGCTTGTCATGCCTGCTATTGCTTAGAGTTGTGTCAGGTCTGATTCATCGGGGATGAATTGGAAAGTTATGAACATGTCCTACTGTGTGTGAGCTAAGTGTGTGAACACGATTTGGTAAAGGTAGCGGTGAGAGGCCATGTAGGAGTACATGGTGGGTTGTCTCATTGAAACCGTTCTCAGGAACTGAGTTCTGTGTTTGTGATCCATGAAACAGCTACTACCACACATTGGGCCCTGAAATATGACCCCGCTCGACTTACTGACCCCTCTCGTCCTCTGTCCAGGAGTTGCAACTAGTTTCTGGTGTCTATAGGACATGTGTTGGCGGCCGTGCGTAGCGCTGACCCTAGGGGTGGGCTATGATGCGGTAGATACACCATGGCACGGTGTACCGGGCGCCCGTTTGGTGTCTTGGGAACCCTGCACACATCGTTTGGGGCTGTGAGCAAAACTCCAGCCGGATCTCCTCGCGGATGGAACCCGAATAGGCGATAAACCTGGACTAGAGACTTGTGCGGTTAGTCAGGTCGTAGTCTACACCCACGTCGGCTTTCGCTTGAAGTCTGCCGAGCACATGTCGTGTGCAGACGCTAAGTGGTGGAAACATGTGTGACGAAGTACACCCCTGCAGGGTATATAACTATTCGAATTGCCGCGTCCGTGGTAAAGGACTTCTGGGTTGCCTATAATAGTTCATAGACAAGTGAAAGTGGATACTCTAAAATGCGCAAGATAAGCGTGAGTGCTATGGATGGCGTTCTCGTAGGGAGACGGGAGCGGATCCATAGTGGTGTATTGAATGGTGAATATGTGGACTCGTGTGCGCCACCTCAAAAAGTTACTTGCAGTCGTAGTTTAAGATAGCCACCGAGTCAAAGCTGGCTTGCTGCAGTTAAACTCCACCACCCCTCTTTGTTGATACCGATGCATATGTAGCTAGTTCTGATGTAAGTCTTGCTGAGTACTTTTGTACTCACGTTTGCTTAATTTATGTTTTGCAGAGAGACTTCAGTCTCGCTAGTAGTTTCGCATGGACTTTGAAGTTTAGCTTGATACCTCAGCTACGATCTTGTGCCCTCGGCAGGATCTGGTAGTTAGTCAGGCTTCTTAGCCTTTTTCATTTGTACATGTCTGTACTCAGACATGTTAAGCTTCCGCATGTGCTTTGATTTGTATGCTATGATTGTTGGGTCATGAGACTCATGTTTGTATTTTCTCGCTCCTCGGAGCCTAATGAATAAATACTTGAGTTGTAGAGTTGTGTTGTGATGCCATATTGTATTTACACATATCGAGCATATTGTGTGTATGATTGAAATGCTTGTTATGTGTGGGATCCGACAATCTAGTTGTTTATCCTTGGCAGCCTCTCTTATGGAGAAATGTAGTCTAGTGCTTCCATGAGCCATAGTAGTCTGCTACAGCCCGGTTCACCGGAGTCCTGCTAGCCCAGCACTACTGCTTAGGACACTTGACTGGCCGGCATGTGTTTCACTTCGTTCCTGTGTCTGTCCCTTCGGGGAAATGTTACGCGGTGACATCCGGAGTCCTGCCTAGCCTGCTACAGCCCGGGTTCCCCGGAGTCCTGTTAGCCTAGTGCTACAGTCCGGATTCACACGCTGCTGACCGACATGCTCGATGTGATTCATGTATGCCTGTCCCCATAGGTTGGTGCCGCTTTGGGTTCACGACTAGCCATGTGGGCCCGGGTTCTCTATCATATGGATGCTAGCGAAATTATCATATACGTGAGCCAAAAGGCGCAAACGGTCCCGGGCCAGGTAAGGTGGCACCCGTGGGAATACCGTGCGTGAGGCCGCAAAGTGATATGAAGTGTTACATGCTAGATCGGGGTGACTTAGGATCGGGGTCCTGACATGCCGATATTGGAGCAGACGTGGGAGGCTGATCCGCACGAGACAAAGAGCTCCAAGAAGATGGAGGCAGCCACCGAGCCGACCCCAGATACGCTCACGGCCACTACTAAGATGATCAACGCCCCGTTTGAGGTTACAACCCCTTGGCTCAACAAGAGCATTTTTCCCCCTTCGAGGATGTGTCCTCCCCTGCTGAGCTACCCAATGTGATTTTCTTCTTTGCCAATCTCGATTGTGGTTTTTCATCTAAGTATGTGGTGATGAATAATGCAAAATTTTATTAGCTTCGATGCCATGCTATACATAGTGGTTTAAATAACTTGTGTTTCCTGTACTGGAAAGTAATTCAGAATTTGTTTCTGTTTCAATTAGAGCCTTGATGTAGACAAGGATAGTGTGGTTGTACATGTCAGTCACTATGAGGCGGATGACCTGAATAAACGCACTGGGAAAATAGAGTTCTTAGGCTGTTGGATCTTGGAAGCCATTTGCACTTATACCGATGTCGACTTGTATTCCAGCCTCACTGTTGTCAGGCGTGTTGTCCAGGGTGTACTAAAGCACACGAAGTTCAAAGCTACTCCTTCGTTTGTGAGGCATATTGTTCTTGTCAAGCTTACGCAGGAAGATGACGTGGCATGCCTCCATAAACAAGTTTATGAGTGGCAAGGCCACAAGGTTATCTTCATGAAGGTTCACAGAATTGAGCTGCTGCCGGACGTCCTCGATGATGTTCATGGCAAGGTACGTCTTGTGTCCAGCCCAAATTAGATCAGGGCATGAAATAGTTGCCCCAACTAGTGTTTAATACTAGTTTGGACTGTGTCTACTTATCTGAACCTTTCCTATTATCAAGCCCTCTGGGCTAGTACTCTGTTTGAATCCGTCTATGGGAGGTGCCGCTACTTTTGTGTGCCCGTGAATCATGTGAGAACCATCGTAATTGTTGTCGAAACGGATGCGTCCTCACTAGTTTTTTCATGAATATGGCATGGTAAGACATAAGTTGTCACGGTTTATCATACGAGCAGTGTCTGTTTGATGAACTAGAGTACTCGTTCGAGAAATGTGCACTCATGTATACATAAGTACTTGTAAACACTGCTGGTGCTAGCACACTTGTAAGCAGTTGTGCAAAACACGACACATTCGCTCAGCTCGCTTCAACACTAGGCTATCGACCAACTAACAATCAATAATTTGCTGTCTGACATATAAGCAACTATGTATCTTGTTACAGTGGTTCATTTAGTTAACTGAGGCCACAATGTAAATTCCAAACGTTCACACGCTCCAGCGTTCATGTGGAACACTCACATTAAACTCGGCTTCATAAAAAAGTTGAAAAGCATAAGTTAAGTAATTTTATACATCTCAATGATTCATAGAACATAACAAACATATACTAGTTCATAGCAAAAGACAAAGCTGTGAGAAGGTTTACAAATCAGGAAAAAACAAGCAAGGCTTCTCTGAGTAAAGGGCCTCCCTGCATGCTTAAAATTCCTGGAGTTCACTCTGGGTTTTTTCTTGTTGCCACCATCCAGTGTTAGGTTCTCTCATTCCAAAATAACCAATTATAATTGTGTTCTTAGCTGGAATGCTGAACTGAACCATGTAGTGTACTGACCAGCTGAAATTCTTGTGCATTCCACTAAATTGAAGCACCGCTATTTGTAGAAATAAGCAGACCATAATGCCTCTTGTCCACCCACCTGTCCCAAAAACCTCCATGCAGCCATACCAGCTAGTCCTTGGTCCATGGATGAACTCGTAGAAAGTGCATTTCGGACTAGGATTCTGTTGTTTTCGCTCGTCCCTGCATTGCAATCAGGAAGTAAAACGTACGAATCAGCTTCTTTTAGATTGCGTTGGTCATTCTACCTAGTTACTACCAATGTAGGAATACCTGGACCGCTGGTGGCTAGAGGACGACAACTAGGAATAGCCATCTCATTTTGTGCAGTTGTCCTAAAACTAAGGTGTGTACTTTTGATTGCGCAGATAGAAATGATATGGAGACAGACATCCCTGTTTGCGCAAATACGAAATACGGCTATTTAAACAGTGACATATATTTGTAGTGGTGTATGATTACCAGCAGCATCAATTGTGTTATAATTGGAAATAGATGGACAGTATGAAAGTGCCCTTAAGTAAGTAGCATCACATTACATCAATACTGCCACTAGAATAACATCTAGAACAATAGCATTAGTATTACTGTCATGAGAGTAGCACATGGTTAGTAAATATGCAATCAAATTTGTCCAGTTCCACTAGGATGAAGCAATGTTAGCGGTGTGAGATTTAAGTGTAACTGAAAAACACAATTCATGGGAAATAAAGCAAGACGGAAGCATTTCATAAAATGGTGGTGGCATTGCTTCAATTTATTGATGGCACTAGACCATTACTTATAGTGACATTAGGTGGCATTGCTTAATGCTTCATGTGATTTTACATTAACGGTAGTGATATGGACGTAGGGACAGCAGGGGCATAAAGTGGTGAGGCAGATGTGGTTGCCGAGAGCGGCAAACACTCAGGCAGCATGTCTCCATTTGTCCCATTTTTTATCTCCTCGGCGACATTCCCCTATGTGAGCACAGGAAATCTAGACCTTCTCATTCTCATTTGCGTTGTCCCCCAACACCCCTCACTTTCTTTCCTTTTTCAACCAAGAGACAGGTCCACTTCCCCCCACCCTTCGCCATTCACCATGTTTTCTTTGCCTTTTCAACCAATAGACCCGTTGGGTAGCCAGTATCTACTACTTTCCCCTGTTTCCTCTTAGAACCAAGTCCTAGGTTCATGCAACAGCTTTCCCAGTTTCTTCCCTATTTGAACCAACTCTTAGATTTGACTGTATGAACTAGCTTTACCTCTAATAATAGTAAAAGTCTAGGTGGCTTTGGTACAACCGACGGAAGTAGAAAAAGATCCACACACAGCCACATGGGGAGCTGGGGCAGTAGAGCAAGGCATGTTTCGAAGGAATATATACCTGAGGGTCGTCGGCATGTGGCAAAGATGGATTCGGGAGGCCGCATCTTGGCCATAGTACTGCTGCGTGGAAGAAGGGGTCGGAGGCCCTCCCGAGCCGGCGCGGCCGCCGATCGGGACGCGCGGGCAGCCATTGGTCTCCTCCCTCACCGCCGACGACAGCGTGAACAATGCACCTACACCCCTGTCCCGGTCGAGGTGGTCCGGCCGGATTTGTGACCAGCCGTGAGCAGAGAGAGTGTGGCCATCTATGCCTTGCTTAGATCTGGAGAGCATCAGAGAGTGCAAGAGAGGAACCCTCGTAAAGCAAGTGCAAAAGCTCCTAGTTATATATATAGTGGAGTGATTTTGTTGTACCAGCTTCAAAAAATGCGCTCCTATGTGTACCCACGAGTGGGTGTAAGAGAACTAGTGCGTGCGTGCACCGCTTCTTTTCGTGAGAGTACAATATACTATGCCCAAAGAATGTTCGCCACAAGAGTAATAGTATAAGTGTGTGATGTCTGAGCTAAAATAAAAGGTGCGTGACGTCTTGTTTTTTAGAAGTTCTGAGGGTAGGGTGTGAAGAGCACATATGTGGGTGACATCTACATGCAGATAGACGGTGGATGCGAGAGGACTCGAGAGAGTCGTGACTCGTCAGGGTGTGTGTGTGCGTGAGAGAGAGGGGGCACGTATCAATGCAATGCTTGTGTCCGTAAATCATTATCCAACAAACGTTCGCCACAAGCCGTTTCCTGATGAATGCCGTAAGAACTGTTAGATCGGCATCCGACAGTGTCAGTTTTGCCATGTCATTTAACAAAGCAGCCACTCCTCCTACACACAAATCTTCCACGTGAGTGTTAGCAAGTGTCGTATGCTCCTCCCTCTGTTCCAAAATGCAGTTCATATAGCTTTATTGAAAATTCGAACATCGCAAACTTTTACCAAGTTTTCGTGTACCAAAATGCACATACAGAATACCCAGTATATATCATTTCATTCATCTTCGAGAGGTAACTATAAAGGTGGAGGAGGATTCTACAAAGAAAGACCGCTGTATCACCTGCAGCAATTTCAACCATCCTTTGGTGTGGAGGAATATCATAGGAACTCTATATGATATGATTTTTATAGGATTTTTTCCTTTAGAGCCAATTGGTTCATAGGAATAGATTCATATACTCCACATTTCAAAGGAAATAAACATGATATCATTTTTATAGCTTTAGAGACACTTGGTTCATATGAATGGATTCCTATATTCCCATAATTTCAAAGGAAAATAAACATTAGCGTATATTCAATAGAAAAGTTCCTATGATGTGAACCAAATGACAGCTCTTTTCTAATCCCTCCTCATCGGAATTGAGATACATGTCATCTCTAGATTCAATAGAGAAGTTCCTATGATGTGAACCAAATGACATCTCTTTTCCAATTCCTACTCATGGGAAGTGACATACATGTCATCTCTTCCCCTACAACTTCCATGTATACATCTTCTATTCCTAAATATCTAGTACAGCCCACTAGTAGCTTTTTTCCTAGACATGCAACTATGGCACAAGAGCACGTCATGCATGCAAGTCATAAATCACATTGTTTTTTCTACTCTATGCATGCAAGCACCACATCATCAATTCTTGCATGTTACTCATAAGTTATTTTTTGCATTAAATATTGCATTGACAATGTATGTGCTGGTCACGTGCACACATATTTAGTCCAAATTCACATTTTTGTTAGAAATGCCATTATTTTAACTACAATTAATTTTTTCTCTTTGTACTCCCTCCGTCTAGGTGTGTAAGTCATCTTCCGAAAACCAAATAATCCCAAAACACTTTCGCACGGTACATTGACTCCATCCTCGTTTCTTGTTTCGTGACATATCAACTAATAAGAGAAGTGGGTCGTGCATGCGTTCCCAAAACACAAGCACTTCTCCATTGTTCTAGAATCTTCCGTATCATAATTGCCCAATTTTTTTCTAAATGAATTACCATTATTTGTTTTTACTTTATGCTTTACAATTCACAATCCCATGAATTTTAACCTTTTTATAAAACTAATTGATTTCGAATGAGATTAACTATAAGAACTAAACAAACATCTACATCATGCATATATGACTCAAAGCTTTACATGCTATACTGTGTATTCATCCATAATTTGGTTTCCAAATCTCATGCGTTCAATGCATGTACCTTACTAGTTTTGAGTAGAGTAGCAAATTTCACGCGACCGCGGGTATGTCAAAATGCAGGGCCCATGCATCATTGCCTTTCGGTCGAACCTACATCCACAATTTTTTGTACGTATATCTCCACTGGTCCCCGAACCCAAAATGCTTCCTCGTTACCATAAAACCAAGCGGCCCACACATATTAAGGCGTCGAATCAAACTCAATTCCTCTCCCGTTTACTACGACATGGCCCCGCATGCCGTAGTACTCCTACAAACCCTACCGCCGCACACATCATCAGTTTTCTTCAAGAGGACGACGGAGAAGCGGATTTGTAGTTGAGGCGCTTTCGAATAAAAGGATTTGTAGTGGAGGCCCCTACCCTAGGGTGCCCTAGGTAGCTGCGCACGCATCATTGGTTTTTCTCTTTTCTTTATGCTCTTGTGCCCTAGAGTGAAATAATGGTTGCTTCGTCCTTCCACTTAATGCGGGAAAGGTGGGGCTTTGTGATTTGACGCCTCATCGCTCATTTACTACTACTGCGGTGATACGACCGGGGTGCCTCCAAGTCCAACCACTGCTCCGAACTGTAATTTGGTGCATCGCACATGGAACAAGACGGTGGATGAGCCAAAGGGGTCCCGTTAAGTGTCTCAACAATTTGTGTGTGGACTGACCCTGCTTGAGTTGTTACGCCAACACGACAGGAGCAGCCTACCACTTGGTTTTGCTCCTCGGTGAATCCCGACTATATCGATCTAAAAAGATACATACTGTACTACCCTCTCCGTCTCGTTTTATAGGGCACGCATGTAGTTCTCGGTCATCCATTTGACTAACTAAATATGAGTTACTATGACACAAAAAGTATATCATTCGATTCTTAAGCGGATGTAGTTTCTAAACATATATACTGTTCATCACATATATAGCCAGTTAAATTCTCAACCTAGAACGACGTGCATGCCCTGTAAACTGATACGGAGGAAGTAGTAAAAATGAGGTGATTTTACCGAGCGATGGGCAGGGGAGCATGGGCTCTCATGCGGTCCCACGTGTCATGATGTACCAAGGTGAGGCGCATATCCCTCTTGAGGTAGAACAATGGCAGAAGCAATACTACGTGGTTTTCTTGAAGGAGATGATGGCGAAGCGAAGTTTGAAATAATGGTTGCTTCGTTCATCTGGGAAGGTGCGGCATTGTGATTTGACGTCTCATTGCTCATTACTACTACTGGGGTGATACGACTGGGGTGCGTCCCGCCTGCTGTTCTGTTAGTTGGTGCATGACACGTCGACCCGGTTGCTATATGTCCCACATGTCGGCGAGAGGAAGTACCTAATTCATGATAGCGAGCGTCGACGGAGGAGTACAAGACATGTCTTGGTTTTTGCTGCTTCGCGCGATCCATCGATACAAACCCGGACTAAAAAAAGGCGAGGGCGGGTCTTTTCCCGCCCGGCAGGCAGGGGAGTTTGGCATAATCTGTTCGAGGTAACAAGGCAGGAAGGGAAACAAGCAAATAAAGGTTGAGCGACTTAGTTTTGGAAAATCAGATTTTACGGAGTACGCACACATTATGGAGGTAGTATCCTACTTACTACTCCCTCCTTTTTGGTTTATAGGGCTCATATAAAAAAATTCGTTTTTCCATTGTATAAGTCTCAATTCTACTAGTACTAGTAGTACCATCACATGTTGGATTTCGAGGCCCGTTAAATCACCCGATGCAAGCATTGTCAAGAGAGAACTCACAATGAATGTTGAAGTTCATGGAAATTTAGTGGTCATGCATGCATTCGTTCTAATTAATGCCTCGGTAAACATAACTTCTTGAGAAAAACGAGCTTACATTACTTGTGCAAACTACGAAATTAATTCCACCACTCACCGTCTACCTTGGTTGGAGAGATTCTGAAATTGAGCCATAAACTGGAAAGGAGGGAGTAGTAACATAGCCTAGGGTAGCTGGCTACACCACGGACTCCAAGGAAATTGCTATAGTAGTACTACTCCAAGGAAATTAAGCCATAAACTGGAAAAGAGGGAGTACTACTAAAGGACATATATTCTAAACAATATGATAATCTCTCTACCCAAGGTAGGGACGAGGAGTAAATGAAGGGAGTAGTAAAATTTTCTCCTCGTCCTGCGAGCCACCGCACGCTTGGGTGAGGAAGCGGGTGTAAGGCTTAGTACTACTACCTCCGTCCTGGTTTATAGGTCACATTTGTAGTTCATGCCAAATTTTTACCAAATATTTAGCTAACAAAATGTTAATGCATGCCAACAAAAATTATATCGTTGGATTCATATTTCAACATAGTTTTCAATGATATAATTTTTGGTAACATGCACGAACATTTTGTTAGTTCAATCTATAGTCTAAATTTGACACAATATACAATGGGGACCAATAAACCAATATACAATGAGTAGTGGAGTAGTAAACAAGCTTCACCTCGTCCTGCGAGCCACCGCGCCCGTGGGCGGGGGAGATGGCGTAGTAAGAAAGCTTCTCCTCATTCTGCGAGTTGAAGGGACACATCAAAAGTAATACGTACAGAGCATCTCGAGTGTATAGAACCTTGCTTCTAAGGTAGGCCCCACATGGTTTGCCTCTTTTTTAACATAACATGTCAAGTCGCAATTTGTTTGTTCACCCGTGGTAGACGATCCTCCATCAAGTGGACAACTAGTACATGTGTCAAATTACCATGTGGGCTGCCTTTTCATAGAGAAAAGAGCTCCATCGTGTACCCGCGCGGGTGTGGTTGGGAAAGAGACGGGAGTACGTGTGCCGTTCGTGCACCTCTTCTCTTCGTGCACGTCCCCCACCTACGTGGGTGTGTGTGAGAGAGATACAAACCTAGAGATAATGCGCCGTCCATCCCCATGCCTCCGCCCAGTCCGACCACCAGTCACCACCACGCCCCACTCTCCTCACCTTATCTCTCATCTTTCTCGAGATTCAATGTGCCCGTGCGTTGCAACAGGTCCAAAGTAGAATAGTACTTGTTCACAAACTTGAAAGAAAACACTCTTGTTTTGATATACATATATACCACTAAAAATATATTATGTTTCACTCAAAATATATTTCTCAAGTTGTTTTGATGAGGCGAGGGAGGGATGTGGTTGCTTTCAAGATAATAAGGGGTTTTCCACTAATTGGAGTAGAGAAGTGGGCAATTGTTGCAAAAATGCCACAACTTACCTCGCAGCCATTAGATGTAGATCTAATGGTCAGAAATGACAGATGGAAGACACACCATCATCACCAACTGAGTCTTTTATAGGAGTAGAGCTATCATTTTTTCGATGAAATTCTCGAGATACCATTTTTCCGATAGAATTGTTGAGATATCATTAGTTTTTACACATGGGATTACTCCTGCATGGGTGAATCACAACAGGTGTTTTGTAAAAAATGCATATTGATGTTCCCTGCAATGCACGGGCATCTTGCTAGTCCATGAAAACAACACATGGAAAAATTTAACGGTGAACAAGGGATTTGAATCTGCTGGGAGGGGTTGTTTGGATTTTGCCTAGCCAAAATATTGGCGACCCTTTTGTCCACCGGTGCCTTTGCCACCGTTGAACGAGGAATGGCTCGGGTGCTCATGCATCCTCCAGCGTGCACGTTGGAAATTAGTGCGCACGAGTTGTGCTTTTTTTGTCCCACCATGCCACCCGAGTCGGCCGCAGACCGACCGGCGACCCACATATTACGCCATCCAACCATAGCCACACACATTCTGACAGCCAACCAACCGGACGAAATTCATGCAAACACGGTGATATTTCTCATAAACAATGATGGAATTCATATAAAATACCGGATTTTCATACAAACATGACGTATTTCATTACATTCAAATCAACAAAGTGGTGCTAGTTCTGGACAACACAGGTATATAATACCTGGCCTAAATGGTCGCCCACCGATCCATTTGTGTTCCTCATGTCCGGCAGCATGATCACCGAACTGCAGGGAGCCTCGTAGGTATATGCTTCAGTGCAAAGGATGGCTCGCTTCCCCACCACCAAAGCCAAAGATGATGGTGGAGGGGGATTCTCCGCTTCCGTGGAGCCCATGCGGGGTGGACGAAGGTCCTCGCAACAAAACGATCCAGCAAGACACCTGTTGTGTACGCCGGCGTCGCCTCCATGGTGGCCTTCATGGGAACCAAGCGGCGGCAGCCTCCCGTGTTCTACTTCTTCTCGATGATGGCAGCGGATGTGGAGGCGCTGGCCACCGACTCGTCGCTCTCCGCCCACCCAGCTTCTATCTCTGCTTGCATTGCGTGGCCGCCGGTATGGGAGTCTCGGCCACAAAAACGGGAGACGCGGTCACAGACATGGGAGGCGCTGTACGAGGCGGAGGCGTGGACGGCAGCGAAGACGCCCGTGCGCCACTCCTCGTGGAGCAGGCCTGGAGTGGCGAGTTGCTGAACTGCACGCCAGCTTGAGGTGGCAACTGGCTCCGTCGGGCGAGGGGAGGGAGGTGGATCAGCGAGCTGCATAGCTCGTATCCGGCGGGCTCAGCGGGCCACCCAGCCGGCTTGGATGCGGGATAACTACTCTTCGTAAGCCATTGTAAGAGTGGACAAAATGGTGAAGGAGGAGATAGGGGAGTGGCGGAGGGGTGTGATTCTTGGCCGGCGTTTGGCCTCGTTTAAATAGGAGATTAAATAGACGTCGGACGGGAGGATCTCGGCCGGCGTTGCGTTTAATGCCGGCCCGGTCATGAACAGACGTGTGTCCAGAGTGAGTTTCTCGACTTCCATACGGGTTTCATGGAGGCGTTTGAATGCGGCAAGGAGGCGTGTTCAGCCGGGCGTGCATCAACTGGCGCCCTTGACTCGATGTACGACACCGCGCCGTTCTTCCACTGGCGTGTGGGATCTTTGGGTACATGGCCTGCATGTTAGTGACCCAACGCAGTCAGCGCACGACAGATGAACTTTTGGTGGGCCAGGGTTGTCAGAAGCGAGCATTTCATAAACCGATGATTGTTCATTGAGTTTGACGTCATCTATTTAATTTAGGTAAGCCTACTATATAACGTAAGTGAATTTTAAAATTTTCACATATACGTTGATAGCCTGTTTGATACGTTGTGATTCATAAAGACCACTGCAAACATCAATGTTCTGCTTATCACAAACAAGATTGATTAAACCTTGCAAAAAAAGATAAGATTGATTAATACCTGTAACAATCCATGTCCTTAACAAAGGGTGCATGCACGTATAGGTTGAGCGTGTGTCTTGCGTCGTGTGCGGTGTCGCCTGTGTGCATGCATGTGTGCGAGTGTTGCGTGCGTGCATGTGTACGTTTCAGTGTTGCATGCATGTGTGCGTACGTGTGTGTGCTCGTGAGTGCATGTGTACGTGTTAGTGTTGCACGTCTGCATGCGTGCGTGTGTTCTTTATGTGTACGTGTCAGTGTTGCACGCCTGCATGCGTGTGTGTGTTCGTGCGAGTGTTGCGTGCATGCATGTGTACGTGTAGGGTGAGGCTAGACGTCAGTCGACTGACTTTTTCATCTCTAGTAAGTAGATTTTCCAGCTGTTGGATACAAACCAAGGGCCTTCAGTTTATCTTCAACCTCCACCCCCTGAGCCGCCAGCCACCGCTGTCCGCCACCTCCCACGGCCGGCAAGCGGCCACTTCGCCCCGAAACCACTCCCCACCGCCGGTCCGCCGCCGCCCCGGCCATCCCTCTAGGACCCCCCACGCCGAGCTTTTTCTCCGATGATCCCCACGCCACCGCCCAATCACCGCGCCCCCACCACCGGCGACTGGCAACCAGAGGTCTCACGACTTCGAAGCCCACCGACCACTAATTTATCACCATTTCTGTCCTTCATATATGCGCTGATGGGTGGGCCCTGTGGTAATGTGCGCTGCTGAATGTGGACCGTTTGACTGGTCAATTGATCGTGTCATCAACAAATTATGGAGCTGTATGGTGAGCTAGTGACCGTATGGTCACCCTAAAATGTATCTTATTAACACACTACAGACTAAAACTACCATTTATTTCTTTCATATATGCGCTGACAGGTGGGCCCCCGGTTACGCGCCCGATGGTGCAACACTAGTTGCGCCACATGGAATGTTTGACTGGTCAATTGATTGTGTCATGAACAAAATACGGAGTTGTATGGGTGAGCCAGTGACCGTATAATCACGACATGGATTTTTTTAACACGGTACAGACGCAAGCGCTCATATATACACGCAAGCACTCACCGCTATATGCGCACACACACAGACCCTACCGCTATGAGCACCTTCGAGAGAGTGAGCCAGCATATGATCTTGAGATTTTACGAAGTCACCATAGGTGCCTCGTAGTCGAGTGGAACGTCTCCTCCCACTGAACGCATATCAGCGGAAAAATACTGAAATTAACCCAGGATAAATGCGAGTACCAGGACTTTAACCATGGTGGGCTCGAGAAACCACTGTCCTCCTAACCATCCAACCACAGGTTGGTTAGCACCAAAAAATGTATGTGCTGACCGTGATGAGCTTATTCTGAAGTCAAGTGACCATATCATGATTTCGCTTCAAATACAATGACCGTACGTGTCGTCAACAAAATACGGAGCATGCATCAAGTACAATGTCTGTCAGTGTCATCAACAAAATAAGGAGACGTATTGTGAGCTAGATACCGTATGATCACCATGAGAATATATACGGTGACCGTAATGAGCATATTCTGAAGTCCAACGACCATATGGTGTTGTCGCTTGAAATACAGGGACCATCACGCGTGAATGTGTCATGGGCATGCATACTTTTAGAGGGCTGAGAGATAGTTTGTGTGGGTACGTGAAAGTGGTGTAGAAATACGGGGTGTCCGGTGGAGACAAGGAGAGATATGCCCTTCGTTTTTCTTTCCAGTGACTAATATTTTAGGAGAAAATATAAACATTCACAATGCAGAACAAATAGTTTTGGATGCACCATGCAATTAACTTTCATGTATTAGTGGCTTATTGCATGTGTGGTGTGGTGGGCACATCATTTCTAGTTTGGGTGGGCACATCATTTCTAGTTGTGGTGGGTCAACATGAGGACTCATGGGTCAGTTCCATCCTGCGTCACATAGATTGGACCGAGACACATTATACAAAGATCCATGTGGAGGACTCGGCGTACAACACGAAGCTACCAGAGTCGTGGAGGACTCTATCCCCACTGGTGATAAGCCGACTATATATGATTTGTAACCCTAGGCCCCGAGTATGTTATAGAAGCCCGGGGGCTAGTTCGTCTATAGTATACACACACAATGCCTGGTATTCATGTGTACTTTGTACACACCCCTATGACTAATATACATTACTAGGAGTAGGTTTTTTCCTCAACTGCAAGGGTCCAAACTTGGGTAAAACCTTGCCTTGTATTACGATCCAGCCTAATAGTAAGGGATATCCTACTGAATGATCTGATGGAATCATATCTGCCAACTACTAAGAGATAGGTGTCTGTAGGGGGGGTGCGAGAGAGGCCTAAAGATAATGTGCGTGCGGGAGACACGTAGGCACATATTTGTGTGTATAGAGGGATAGTAGAGACGTGTGTGTGTATATATGCATGTGAGAGAAATAGTGTTTTCCAACTGAGATTAGTGAAAAGAGTGGTACATAGTAGTCAGAAAGAGAGAGAGAGAGATACAGAGAGAGTGTGTGAGTGAGACACCCGACACCCCGGGAGAGATTGTGAGCATGTGTGAAAGAGAAATGCCGATGTATATAAAGTGTGTGCACTTATGCGTTAGATATATATATATATATATATATATCACGTTTGTCAGAAAGGGCCGAGGCATAGTGCATCTACGTGTAAAAGGCGGTTCTACGCATTAAATTAAAATATAAATGGCATTATTATTTTTGGATGAGATCATGAATTTTGCAATTTGCGTATGAACGAAAATTGGTCTATCAGACACCCATACTCTATTGAATTCTAACATGTTCATGTGTTTATTTCATATTATCGATCCATAGAGTGAGAGCGGTTTGAAATACAGGCAATGCATTGCTTTTGCAATTCATATATAAACATTACTTAGGGCACTCCATGTTGTTAGTGTGAAGCACTTTATACATTTGTCACTTACATGGATACATTCCAAATTGCTAACTACGTAATAGAATACATGTTGAATTCAACATAAAGGGGGTTTTGAAGATTCGAATTCATAGGAAGTGCATTCATCTATTTGAACCCGAGATAATGGCATTTGTAAATCAGATCTAAAAGGGGGCATCAATCTTTGTTGTGCGTTTGAACATACTATATATTCATACGCATGTCTAACTATTTTTTTGCAACCAAGGAGATTATATCTGGAACCATGCATGAACTGAGGTAAGTTGCATATTTTTTAATATATACAAGTGTACAATGTATATTCAAATGTACCCCATCCATTCGAAAATAATCGTAGTTTTAGGACTTTCAAGAGTAAAGATTTGTGAAGTTTGACAAATCCTGAAAGTTCAATTCAAGAGAACCGAAAACGTTAATGCTTCTGCTCCCAAATATTGAACGAAGGGCCAAATAAGCATCTGATCACCCGAAACTGCATGAGACTAATGATTGGTGGTAGGAAATTACTATCCTGACTCTGGCACATGTAGCCTATCGGCCCGGTGTCTGAAGGTCTGAACCGGGGTCGGTTTGTAACTTCACCAACATGCCAGTCTCAACCGCCTCCTAGAAGCATTGATATGCCATGGGCACGTAAACACCCATGCGCTCGGCCGAAATCTATCCCGCCCACCATTTGGGGCACCTAAGATTACTGTCCTACCCCCAACCCGCAATATGTCCGAAAATTTAGAAGGGGGCAAAGTTTGTAACTTTCCCCAAATTTCAAACAAGCGTGTCCCAAACCGAAACATTGTTCACCCTTAGTTCCCCCTCCCCCTGTTTCCCCATTCATACTCCGTGGGCGCCAAAATGCCCTCTCCACCAGACACGAAACCCCAGCCTCCTCCATTCTCCACCCCATCGCGCCCAATCCACTGCTGCCCTCCTCCATCACGCCGGAGCCGGTACCCAGACGTCATCGTCCAATGGAACCACAACCGCAACGTCCTCAAGGACTTAGCAGCTGAAGCCGAGGCAGAGCTGCCTCCATGACGCCCACGCCGACGTGCGCCGTACCAGAACCACTTCGACCACGCCGTCCTGCGCCTCACCGTTGCCGCTCCACTGTCGCAACCGTCCACAACACTGGAGTAGTTCCCGCTATGCCGTTGTTGGCCGCCTCGGATCTGGTTCCCCGCCACTGACAGACGGCCACCGCACCACACTCAACAACTTGGCCATGGGTTCGTCCAAGGCTCCACCGTCCTCCACAACTTCTTGTTTCCAGTGAACCACAAGAAGAGCGTTGGAAAAACAGAAGGAGGACACAACACTGCCAGTAGAAAGAGGTACTCTTCTTCCCTTATTTGTGCAAATCTTACGTCTGTGCTCACACCGTATTCATCCCACGAAAGAAACTAGTTGAGCGCTTCGTACTGCATCTTCTTTGTGATACTAAATGCACAAGGTTTCCTCCCATTTACTATTTCACATTTGCTACAGGTCAGTAGACCACCTGGATTTCAATTCAGGGTCAGTCGAATCGCAATTAAAAGAAGCAGCACCTACTTAGGCGCGCGGAGCACCTAGTCTGCCTGTTCGTCGGGGAAGCGGCGCATCGGTGTCTATCATAGGGGTGTGGGGCGCAGGAGTTGCTTGCGCTTGATCTGGAGGTCGGCGGGGCTTGAAGGGATGGCCGGGGCGGTGCTAAGCATAGCGGTGCGGTGAGGTCGATGGGAGGGCAGAGGCAGGGGACTGGGCCGGTGGTCGCTTGCGTTTCGAGGAAGGTCGTAACACTGATTGGCTGGAGGTAGATGAAGGCGATCTGCCCGTTCTTTGTACATCGGACGATGCAAAAAAAATGGACTGACCTATTTGTTTTCAATCGACTGTTATTTTCATAGGACCACACCTTATGGTGTGCTGGAGGAGCATCTGCATTTCCCCGCCATCCCTGTGCTCATATTTCAAAATCCTAGAATCTAGTAATTTCGTGTGCCATGCATGTTGTAGAGCTATCATATGTCTCCCGTCATTGATTTCTCATCGACCTGCTATCTGCTACCTTTAGACTGTACTACTTATGCACACACTTCACCCATACTCACACTATTGTTTTTTATGCATGGGTATTTCAGACTCTGACGCAGTGTTGATGAATACAAAAAAAGATAGAAGTCGCTGAAGTGTAATTCGAAGATAAGCACTAAGCGTCTCAGCGCTCTAAAGGGTGCAGTGCCAGCAGATGGAGGCAGTAAACGTAGCTCTAGAGTTGATGATCTCACACTACTAGAAAAGGCATGTTAGTGGCGCACCTATTTTGGCCATTAATGGCGCACTATAGGTGCGCCACTATCACCACGCCACTAGTAACAAATACTAATGGCGCACCTCTGGTGCGCCATTAGTATACCAGATAATAGTGGCGCACCTGGTAGTGCGGCATTTCTATGTCCAACGGTGCGCCATTACTATGCCTCCTAGGGGGGCATATTTACCTTCATGTATGCCCCCAAGTGCGCCATTACTATGCCCCGTAATGCGCCACTGGTATTTAGCCCTGCTGCGCCACTAATGCTCAACAAGGTGCGCCACTACTATGAATATTAGGATTTTTTTGCTTTTCTGATATTTGCACAGGTTGCAAAATACATTATAGCACAGAATATAAACAGCACAACATATAAACAGCAGATTTATTGAATACAATAGAAGATTACTCTCCCAATACAATTCATCGTATTAGTCTCCGAATTCAAAATACCGAACAAAGTTAGAACGTTACAAGTCAATATCGATCATCTAAACTTACATCACATAGAAGAGAGTTGCGGTCACGATGAGCATCATCGCGATGAAACTGGTCTTCATCTGGTTCCTCCTCCGCTCCCTCCTCTCTCCCGCTAGATAGCGCGCATATCTAGTTTCCGCTTCCGCCCTAGTGGTGTACCCTTTGTAACTGTTACCGTTGAAACGGTGAACCTGTCTCCGGCACTCCTCCCAGTCGTCGTAGACTCCGGGAACCTTACCCTTGTACACGACATACGACGACATCTCTATGCACTAGACAAACAAAACGTTAGTAGCAATTCACAGACAATACATAAGCAATATATAAGTATGCAACAAAAGGATCGGAAGAGAAAAGCAACACATTAATAGCACGACTCATGGTCCTACTAATAAATAGCATCAGTTACATATAAGTTGAACGACTGTCCAAACTAAAGAGACATACAAGTTCATTAAACTTTAATTACAACATGAGCTAATTGATATTTCAGAACTACATAGCATCATTACTTTCGAGTCGACTCAGGGACCGGAGCATGGATGAAGCCGCCGTCTTTCATGATGGTCATGAAATCGCGATCGTTGTCAGCCTGCATTTGTAGCGTTGTTTCTATTTCACTGTTGGACGGTTGATATTTGAGGTAGAACCGCCCCGAGGTACGAAGGACATCTTGATGGATGATTTCTGCAAACTCCGACTGGATGCGAAAGAATTCTTGTCTGATGTCCATGTCCTGGATTGCCGACAAGCTTGCGGCCCAATCTTTGAGATTAGTTGGTAGCAGAAGGTGATTATCGTCCCGTACAATCGCCCGCATGTGATGAAGGGCGTAGTAGGCATCCTTCTGACCGCCAGGCGGCTGCTTGACGCAGGGGAACGTCGTTACGTGGGTGAACACGTGCTTGCCGTACCTACAAATTGGCCTCCTGAAGGTGCCTCCAGATTTGGCGTAGCCGGGGAGAGCATCATCAAGAACTTTCATGATATTTGTGTATTCTTTATTCGAATGACAATCCGAGTAGAAATACGTGGCCATGGAATATTTCGGGCTTAAGAGGATGAGTGTGCAATGTGTGTCACTGCACAACACACGGAATGTTAGAAAAAAAGAACGATCGAAATCTAAGAAATCATATGTTACGGGGCGGTGAGGGGATGACTTACTCGGGAAAGTAAGGCACGAGGAAGCTATCCTTATCTGGGTTCACTAGAATGACGCCTTCGAGGTATGAACTCGCGAATTGCCAGTCCCCAGCGCTGCCCAAGATCTTGGCACGCATGTAGAAGGGGCCGACTATCACGATGTCCGGTGTCTTGTCTCTAATGATCCGCATCTCCATACTGAGCAAAAATAGCCGAATGAAGGTATAGTGCAGTGGATGAAGGTTAAACATAGCGAAGATGTCATCAAACCGCAGGACGATCATACCCCCAATAGTGCTATCGACAAAGCCCATGCCCTCTGGCACCTTGGCCACGAAAACCGTCATTAATGCCCATATTAGCTATAGCCGTTTTCCTAGTAGTGTCAATTGCCACACACAATCATCCCAGGTGCTTGCTTTAACTTCATGCTGTCAAATGTGGTTGCATGTTGCATATGGTGTCTAGCTTGTATTACTTCCAATTTGGTTAAATTGCATCAGCTTACTTTACACATTATACCTTTGATAATGACATACCTTCCTATTTTTGATACATACTACATATGTCTATTAACCATGTTCCTACATCAAACTAATGCTCTTTTGTATCCCTCATCAATCACTTATGACGATACGGTCACCCGAGTGGGTTACTGTGAGACACGCTACTCGTTTAAAGAGTGCAGTGTCATCCTCCCCACATGATTCTCAAGAAATAGCAAGGCTAAATGAAGATAGTCAACGTAGCTCTCTAGTTAATGACCGCAATTCCCCCACACCACCATCGCAGGTTCTTGCTCTTACTTGGCAGTGTGATATGTGGCTGTATAATGCATATGGTGTCTACCTTATAATGCTTCTAATTAGGGTAAATTGCATCTGCTTAGTTAAGACATTATATCTATGAATATGACATGCGTTCATGTTTTTGGTACATATTACGTCTTTGTATTAACCATGTTCTTAATCAAACTACTTTTCTTGTGTATCCCTCATCAATCACTTCCGACGAGACACCTTCAAGTTGACAATGTAATATTGGTTGCATCTTGCATATCATTTCAAACATGTATTGTCTCTAATTTGTTGATGTGCCACTTATAATGAGACACATCTAACTTGGTAGAGTGATTTTGGTTGGATCTTTCATATGGTGTCCAGATTGCATTGCTTCCAATTTGTTGAAATGCCTTCTGCTCAGCGTTTTTCGTACATATTCCATCCTCCTATAATGTGGTTGCCATACATAAAAGTTGTGTTCATTAGTATCATGCATCAATGAATTTGGAAGTGCGAATTTCATTCCTTTTTCTTGTGTGTTTACTTGACAAGGCAAAATCTAAAAGGACGAAGGCACAGAATGATGGTGGTCCTCTGGAGCAACCGAAACAGATGATCTCTGAAGATTCTCCTGCTACTCCTACTCCTGTGCAAGTTCCAAATCTCATCTCCCCTACTCCACAACCCCAGGTGCTGGCTCTAACATGGCAGTGTGATATCTGGTTGCATGTTGCATATGGTGCCTAGCCGGTATTGCTCCTAATTTGTTAAATTGCATCTCCTTAGCTTACACATTATACATGTGAATATGACACGCCTTCCTGTTTTTGGTACATACTACATCTGCCTATCACACCATGTTCTTACATCAAGCTACTGTTCTTGTGTATCCTGCATCTATTGCTTATGATGAGACAGTCACGCCCGTGGGTTAGTATGAGACGCGCCACTCTTATAAAGAGTGCAGTTTCATCCTCTCAACATGATTCTCAAGAAACAGCAAGCCTAATTGAAGATATTGAACGTAGCTCTGTACTTGAAGACCGCACTTCCCCTACACCACCATCGCAGGTGCTTGCTCTAACTTCGTAGTGTGATATGTGGTTGCGTGTTGCATACGGTGTCTAGCTTGTAATGCTTCTAATTAGGGTAAATTGCATCTGCTTAGTTTACACATTATACCTGTGTATATGACATGCCTTCCTATTTTTGGTACACACTACATCTATGTGTTAACCATGCTATTACATGAAACTACCTCTCTTCTGTATCCTGCATCAATCACTTACGATGAGACACCTTTATTCGTTGCATATTGCATATTATTTCTAGCATGTTGCGATGTATTGCTTCTAATTTGGTCAAATACAATTGTTAGGCCACCATTTTAATTTGGTAGAGTGATATTGGTTTCATCTTTCATATGGTTTATAGCTTGCATTGCTTCTAACTAGTTCAAACACCTTGTGCTTAGTTTACATTTTATACATAATACATGTCAATATGTCATGCCGTCCTGTTTTTCATACATATTCCATCCTCCCATCATGCGGTTGTCTTACATGAAAGTAGTGCTCGTCAGTATCATGCATCAATGAGTTTTGAAGAGCAAATTTTATTACTTTTGTTGTGGGTTTGACTTGACAAGGTAAAATCAAAAAAGAGGAAGGAAAAGAGTAAGAAAGGCGATGAGGTGGTCCTCTGCATCATCATAAATGGAGCATCTGTACGGATTCTCCTTGTACTACTAGTGGATTACAAGTTCCAAGTCTCCGCTCCCCTACTCCACCATCCAAGGTGTTGCATATGTTGTCTAGCTTGTGTTGCTCCTAATTACTGTAAACTGCATCTGCTTAGCTTACACATGATACGTGTGAATATGACACGCTTTCCTGTTATTGGTACATACTATATCTCTCTATCACACCATATTCTTACATGAAACTACTCTTCTTGTGTATCCTGCGTCAGTCACATATGATGGGACACCTTTAATGTGGCAGTGTAATATTGGTTTGCGTCTTGAATATGATTTCTAGCATGTAGTGCTTCTAGTTTGATGAACGTCACCTATGACGAGACAGTTTGAACTTGGCAAAGTGATATTGATTGCACCTTCCATATGGTGTCTAGCTTGTAGTGCTTCTAATTTGTTGAAGGGCCTTCTGCTTAGTTACCACATCATAGGTGTGCATATGTCAAGCCGTCCAGTTTTTCAGTCATATTCCATCCTTGTATCATGACTTTGCCTTTCATCAGAGTAGTGTTCGTCGGTATCATGCATGAATGAGTTCTGAAGAGCGAATTTTATTCCTTTTTCTTGTCGGTTTGACCTCACAATGAAAAATCAATAAAGCAGAAGGAAATTGGTAAGGCATTGGATGATGGTGGTCCTTCCGAGCAACTGAAACGGAGGGTCTCTACAGATTCTACTCCGCCATCCTCCCAACAAGATTCGCAAGACAATGCAAGGCTAGACAGTCAACGTAGCTGGGTAGATGATGAGCACATGTCCCCTACTCCACCATCACAGGTGTTTGCTCTAACTTGGCACTATTATATGTGGTTGCATGTTGCGTATGATGTATAGCTTGTATTGCTTGTAACTTTGTTGAATTGCATCTGCTTACTTTACACATAATGCCTGTGAATATGACACGTGTTCCTATTTCTAGAACATACTATATCTGATCACACCATGTTCTTACATCAGACTACTGTTCTTTCATACCCCGCATCAGTCACTTATGATAAGGCACCTTTAAGTCATCACTGTGATATTGGTTGTGTCTTGCATATGATTTCTAGCATGTACTGCTTCTAATTTGTTGAAACGCCAGACAATTTGAACTTGGCAGAGTGATATTAGTTGCACCTTTCATATGGTGTCTAGCTTGTAGTGCTTCTAATTGGTTGAAATGCCTTGTGCATAGTTACCACATCATAGGTGTGAATATGTCACACCGTCCTGTTTTACGTACATATTCCATCCTCGTATCATGTGTTTGCCTTTCATCCAAGTAGTGTTCATCAGTATCATGCATGAATGAGTTCTGAAGAGCGAATTTTATTCCTTTTTCTTATTGGTTTGACTTCACAATGCAAAATCAATACAACTGAAGGAAATTAGTCCGGCAGTGGATGATGGTGGTCCTTTGGAGCAACTCGAACATAGGATCTCTACAGATTCTACTCCGCCATCCTACCAACAAGATTCGCAAGACAACAAAAGGCTGGACAGTCAACGTAGCTGTGTAGATGATGAGCACATCTCTAGTACTCCACCATCACAGGTACTTGCTCTAACTTGGCACTATTATGGGTGGTTGCATGTTGTGTATGATGTCTAACTTGTATTGCTTCTAACTTTGTTGAATTGCATCTGCTTACTTTACACATAATGCCTATGAATACGACACATGTTCCTGTTTCTAGAACATACGTGTAGATGATGAGCATATCTCCCCTACTCCACCATCACAGGTGCTTGATCTAACTTGGAACTGTTATATGTGGTTGCGTGTTCCATACGATGTCTAGTTTGTATTGCTTCTGATTTTGTTGAATTGCATCTACATAGCTTACAACTTATACCTGCAACGATCACTTACGCATAAGGCACATTTAATATGGGAGTGTGATGTAGGTTGCATCTTGCATTGTCTTCTAGCTTGTACTGCTTCTAATTTCTTGAAATGGCACTTACGATGAGACACTTTTTACCTGATAGAGTGATATTGGTTGCATGTTCATATGGTGCCTAGCTTTCATTTCTTCTAATTTTGTTGAAATGCCTTCTGCTTACTGTTTTTCATACATATTCCCTCCTCCTATCGTACGTCTGAATGTGCAATGATGTCTTCTTTTTGTATATATTCCATCCTCCTATCACGCGCTTGCCTTACATCAAAGTAGTGTTCGTCTGTATCATGCATCAACCAGTTATGCAGAGCTAATTTTATTCATCTTCTTTTGGTTTTGACTTCATAAGGCAATATCAAAAAATTGGAAGAAAAAGAGTAAATTAGGGGATGTTGGTGGTCCTCCGGACCGACGCAAGCAGAGACTCTCTAGATTTGCCACTGCCACTTCTAATGAAGTTGAAGTCCCAAGTCTACATGATGAGTTCATCTCTCGTACTCCACCATCGCAGGTGCTTGCTATAAGTTGACAGTGTGATAATTGGTTTCATGTTGCATATGTTGTCTAGCCTGTATTTCTTCTATTTTGAGTAAATTGCACCTGCTGAGTTTGTACGTTATACATGTGCATATGACATGCCTTTTTGTGTCTAGAATACACTGCATGTATGAATCATACCATGTTGTTACAGCAAAGTACTGCTGTTGTTTATCCCGCATCAGTCACTCATGATTGGACGCTTTTAACATGGCAGTTTGATAGTGGTTGCATCTTGCATTGATTTCTATGTTGTACTGCTTCTAAATTTTCTAAATGCCACTTATGACAAGACACTTTTAACTAGGCAGAGTGATATTGGTCGCATCTTTCATATGGTGTCTAGCTTGCATTACTTCTATTTTCTTGAAAATACTTCTACTTAGTTTACACATCCTAGCTATCAATATGTCATGCCGTTTTTTACATATTCCATCCTCATACGGTTGTCTTACATCAAAGTATTGCTTGTCTGTATCATGCATCAATGAGTCAGTCAGGGCCATGCGCCACGGCCACACTTAGCAAGGCAGAGGAGGGAAGCCGGAGAGAAGTCGAAGCACAAGAAAACCAAGGCGACACCAAGACCAGAAGCGCGGGAGGGCAAGAGGGCGTGGTGGGCTCCCTCGGCAAGGTGCTTGGCATGGCGGCCCCCACAGCCCCGGCAAGAGCCTTGCTGGGGCAACTTGCCCGACGCCAGCAGAGCGAGCCACCCTTGAGCCCAAAGGTTCCGAACGCCGTCAACGACTACACTGGGACCAGGGCTCAGGAGGCGCCTCTGTGGTGGCATTCAAATCTTCGTCAAGATCATAAACACAGGATCGGATGAGGATTAGAAGACGACGACCCACGGCGGGATCCTAGCCGAGGAAATCCACAAGACCCCCGGAAAGACCCTTGTCGAGGATGACAGCAACGCCACGGCAAGACCCTTGTCGGGCCCCCGGCAAGACCTTTGCCGAGGGCATCAGCAGGGCCACTGCCAGACCCGCACCAGCCAGGACTCCGCCGCCATTCGCATGCAGCTGCCAGCCCAACCAGCTGGGCAGGCACCTGCGTGGCAGCATGCAGCTTCCAGGCCAAACCAGCAAGCACCTGTGTGGCGGCATGCACATCTTCATGAAGGCCCTACCACCGCACCACCTTAGTTGCCTGCCTGCCTACATGGCGCTGCATGCATCACTGGTCTGGGCGCGTGTCGAAGCAAGGCGAAGCGGCGACGGATGGGACGGGCCTCGTTCCTGTCCCCGATAAAGCTAATTGAGAACTATGTAGTGCATTTAATGCACTTTGTCCCATAATGCCGTGCGATAAGCTCGTGCACTGTAGTCCTTTCCACCTCCTGCGTGCCACCGTGGCAGCCCCTTTTTCATATAAAAGGAGGCCCGAGGCGACTAGGAGAGGGATTCGCCTTTTTGGGATGGCACAGCCACCATAGCTAGTTCAGAAAGCTCAAGAACACTCAATACATCCACCAAAGCAGGACTAGGGTTTTACGCATCCTTGAGGCCCAAACCTGGGTAAACGATCTGTGTTCTAGCTCCTAAGCCTGCTCTTCTCACGACCCCGCACCCACCGACCGTAGAAGGGATCCCAGTGATCCCATAGGTGTCGTTCCCACCAACATCTTTGGCGCGCCAGGTAGGGGGTAGCCCGAAGTTGTGAGAATCTGGTCTAGCGGCCAGCTTAGCAGTTTCTCGTGGCCATGGCTTCCAGAGAAGACAACCAAGGGAACAATGCCGCCTGCAAGCGCGAAGGACGCCAATGCGGCGATAGGAAAGCTAAGTCATACGAAACCTTAAGCAAATTCCTTTTTTATATATGAGGTTATTGTCCTCGAAGGTGTTGCCCTATGTATGAAAGCCTGCACGCAAAGGGGCCCTTCCGCAATTGGCAACGCCCTTGTTCTGTTTCGAGCCCACTCAACAGCTCAAGCGGCCGCGTCGAGAGTGGTAGGGTAGCCTTCTGCAATTGGCAACGCTCTCGATTCTGATTCGAGTCAAGCTCGGCAGTTCGAGCGGCCGCGTTGAGAGTGGTAAGGTGGTTTGCTCGGCAGCAAGCATACCCGGCTGGCCATTGGGAATCCGTCCTCAAGGTTCCGCCAGGGGTTTATGAGCCGGTAAGCCTACCCATTTAACATAAGGTAAACATACAAAGGGAAGATCGAACAGGAAGATAACATGCATTGTACAAAAAGTGATGCAGAGTTATATTACATCAATTGTTGTTGCAGTTCTAACTAAAGATAAAAACTGTCTTGGTCATGAATCTACATCGACAGTGGGAGACGGGGTGCCTAATCTCGGCGCTGGCCCTCCACCCTCTCGATTTTACCGAAGCGGCTGATGATGGGGTTGATACGCTCCTTGAGCGCTGCGAGGTCCACACTCGCCGGCAAGCTGTCCAGCATGGCGTCGAAGTCGAGGTTGGGGTTCCAGTATGCCATCTTGGTGAGAACCTTGGTCATTGCACCATGGCAAAGCCTCCGGGCCTCATTGGCCAGCGAGGCCGCCCGGTTGGCACGAAGCCGCTCCAAGGCACGGACAACCCTCTCAAAGAATAGGGTCAGGCTGCAGGTGGCGCTCAAGTTCGGCTCCGGGGCGTACCTCACATCCGGTATCCCCATGGTAGCCAGCTGCGTGGTGGACTTGTCAGCAACGGTGGTGAGGCGATTGAGACAGTGACTCTCGCCCTCCACGTGCTCCTTGTGGGCGAGGGCGTCGTCCTTCTGCAGCTGCTTCTCGGTCTCCAGATTCTTGGTCAGGGTCTCTTCCCGGGCCTTGCTCTCCGACAACATCCCCTCGAGACCCTCCAGCTTCAGCTTGAGGTCTTTGATGGAGTTGTTAGCCTCGAAGATCTCCCCAGCCCTGCCGAGGACCGTGCCCTGCGCCTCCGTCAGAGCACTATTGAGCGTGCCCTTTTCCTTGGACAGCGCCAGGACCTGGTTTTTCAGCCCGTCCCGCTCTACCTCCAGCTCCTTCATCTTGTCGGCGTGAACCTGAGCCTGGGCATTGAGTGCCTCCCTATGCCTCTGCTCCAGCCCCTGGGTCTGCTCCACGACGAGCTTCCCCACCTCCTCGTCCTCGCCGCGGAGCATTGCGACAAGCTTCTCCTCACGCGCGTCAAGGTCCTCCTCCTGGGAGTTCACCGCGGCCTGGTGCTGGGCTCGAGCGGCCTCGGCTGCGGCGGCCAAGCTCTCCACCGTCTCCTGGGCCTTCTCAATGTCGGCCTGCTTCACGGTGAGCTCGACCTCATGCTTGGCCAGCTTGCCCTGGGCGACCTTCAGCTCCTCACAAGCTTAGCGGAACCAAATCTGTGTCTCGGCGACGCGTACCTTGAGGTCTGCCTCTGCCTTGTCCATCGTTGCCGCCCTGGACTTGGCCTTGTCTAGGCAGGCGCGATGGAGCGCCTGGAGCTTCCGGAAGTTGGCACCCATGGCCTGGAGGAGCCGCTGCTCCTGAGAACCATCGTAGCCGGCGCTCGGCTCGTCAACAACCTTGAGCCCGCGGCGGCACGCGCCTCTTTGTCGAACACCTCTCCCTCGATGGGCGTCCTGGAGCTCGACGACCCTGGGAGGTGGACAAAGAGGTCGTCGCTCACCCTCAGGTACCTGCCGGAGCGAGAGGCAGTAGAGGAGGAAGGCTGGTCATCAGCCCCCTCCTCCTCGGCAACGGGCTCGCCGGCAGGTCCCTTGCCGGCCTCCTCGGCAGTAGTCTTGCTGGGCTCCCCGACAGGCCCCTTGGTGCTGTCCTCGGCAGCACCCTTGGCGGCCTCCTCGACGGCAATCTTCTCGGCCTCCGCCGTGACGTTCTTGGGGACATCCTCGATGACGGTGTCCAGGTCCTCCCAGTCCGCCAGGAGAGGATCTGGATACCGGAAGGGGGGTGAAGTGAAGCCAAGACCAAGATTCAAGAAAAATAAAAGGGATGGAAGGCGAGTGGCTTACCCGTGCCGGGCTAGGAAGTTGAGGCCCCCTCTCCACCAGCATCAGGCGCCGAGGTGCGGCCGCCGATGCCCAAGCTTGCCTCCTCCTCCTCCATGTGCATGGGCTCGGTGTTTGGCGCCCTTGCTGGGGACGCCCCTTGGGGCGGCGTGGTTGACGGAGGCGGCGTGTTGGGGGTAGCCCTCAGTGGCTCCTCCTGCTGCTGTCCTCCTCCTGCGATCACGGCAAGGTCAGCACCAAGGATCATGCCCTTGGCACACGTTGACGGGGAGTGAGTGGCAAACTTACGCCGGGGGCTACTGTCCGGACTGCTCACCACCACCAGGGGCGCCTTAGAGGTGCCCGCTGGGGGCTGGCTGCCCGCCGAAGACCTGGCCCTCTTCACCCTCTGGGCCAGTGCCTCCGTATCCCTGCCAAGATGAAGCCAAGTCAAGAAAAGAGATACGGCCCGGAGGGACGGAGATGACAAGAGTTGAAGCACTTACTCGTCCTCCGTGCCTTCTTCCGCTGCCTTCCCCTTCCTCCTCAGGCTGAGAGACCCGAGGTCGTAGAAGACCTCCGTGTTGTCACATGCTAGAGGAGGGGAAGCAGGTGGAGTTGGGGAACTCTTAGACGAAGAAGAAGCAGATGCTTTCTTCTTCGCCACGCGGCCTTCACCAACTTCTTCGCCGCCGCGGCCCTCGCTTGGTGCACGGATGTCACCTTGGCTTGCCGGGGTGGCATGGCCCTGCCGGGCCGAACCGGCTCACCGGAGGTGGCCCGTCGCAGGACTCGCCCTTTCCCCGCGGCTGGGGGCTCAACAGCTTCAACCTCCTCCTAGGACGGCTCGTCGTTGTTGTCTCCAATAAGAGGAGACCCGGTGCTGGCGCTGGTGTCCTCCCCAGCAGACTCTGCCCACTAGGCGAGCTCCTTCTCTTCTGCGGCCGCCGCGACTTTGTCCACGATGCCGCTGGCACTGCCGGCTTCCCTGGCGAGCTCCGCCTCGGCCGCCCTGGCGGCGATGTATTCTAGCTACGCCTGGGTGGTGTCCTGGACGAGCCGAGACTCCTCGTGGATGTACTTCTCCTCCAGTGTGTCAAAAAACTCCTGCACCTGCTCCTCTGGCGGCGCGACCTAGTTTCGGACGGGGCCGTGCGCATTGTAGTCAGGCATCATGGCGATGATGTCGGTCTGGCGCGAGTTGTTGCTCAGTGGGACCAACCCCGCCGGCAACCCAAACAAGGGCCCCTTAACGACCTTGCCGGTCTTCACAGCCTTGCCGGACCTCTCGGCCCTACCGTCGCGGTCCACATCGAGCTGGAAGAGCCGCTGGTAGAAGTGAGCGTGTGCCAACACGGTGAAGTTGTGGTCGAGGCCGGGGCGGAGTCGCAAGATGTCCGCCGCATTCGTGAAGAGCCAGGCCGGCCTCCTCTTGTTATGCAGCGGAGCGATACGGCGACGGATGAAATCCGCCCCGATTATCTCAAGGGTGAGCCCGGCCTCGGTGAGGCGAAGAATCCTGGTGATGGCGACCGTGAGCTGCGCGTTGTCGGCGTCGACGCTGCTCCAATCGTTGCCACGAACCAGCGGCGCCTGGCGAATCCGGCAAAACTCTTGTGGATCCTCCTCTTCAATCCAGCACCACCGGCCCCACCACTCCTCCCACCTCTCCTTCTGAGCACCGTCCGGGTATGTCTGCTTGGACCTTGGGATCCAGGAGACACAACCGAAGATGGCGCCACCCTGCTGGATCCGAGGGAAGAAGTAGTGGCGGAAGAGCGCCGTGTTGTGATGCACACCGCCGAAGCCCTCGCAGAGATGGGCGAAGAGAGCCATGCACGCCACGACATTTGGGGTAAAATCCAGGAGGTGGAAGCCGAAGGTATGCATGATGTCATTGAAGAAATCGGAGAAGGGGGGGTAGAGGCCGCAGGAGAAGTAATCGACGAAGAATGGATACCGATTCGGGGCGGCTTTACCGCAGTTGGCGGGGATGACGCATGTGGTAGGGTGCCCCGTCGTCTCTCCCCCCGTCTTGACCCCCAACAGCGGCCTGAAGTTGACTCGAAGGTGAGCCGCGTCGACCGTTGAGGGAAAGTAGGCGAGCTCCGTCTGTCGCGCCGCCAACTCCTTCTCTAACGGCTCCGCCCCTCCAGCGTTCTTGGCCGCTCCCTTGCCCTTGCCAGTCTTGGGTGCCATGGCGGCTGCGAGCGGTGGAAGGGAAAGGGTAGCAAAGGAGCAGCGGCGGCAAGCAAGAGTTGATGAAGAAGGAAGGAACGGCGGCTTTGAGACTGGAGAGGACACATGGGGTAAATGAGCAGCGTGCCCGCGGCCGTTTCCTTTTTTACGGGGAAGGCACGGGCCGCCTCTTTACCATGATGTGACGCATGCGTGTGAGAACCGCCCCACACATGACCCCCACGTCACGCACGACCCTCCATGTTGCGCATTCAACACGGGTCATGGGGAAGCGCAGCGGACGAGAAATTACTACGGTAAAATCCTCCCCACCTGCCCGCGCACCTTTCTGGGCCTGGCCTAACAACACGTCGCCCTTATGTGTGGCCCAGGCCCCGGGGCTCCTGTCGGTGTACAAAAGTAGGGGCTCTTCTTTTGACCCCTTTACTTATGCACGGGCAGTCAGGGCCACGCGCCACGGCCACACTTAGCAGGGCAGAGGAGGGAAGCCAGAGAGAAGCCGAAGCACAAGACAACCAAGGCCAAGCCAAGAGCAGAAGCGCAGGATGGGCAAGAGGGCGAGGTGCGCTCACTCGGCAAGGTCCTTGCTGAGGCGGCCCCCCACAGCCCCGGCAAGATCCTTGCCGGGGCAACTTGCCCGACGGCAGCAGAGCGAGCCACCCTTGAGCCTAAAGGTTCCGAACGCCGTCAACAACTACATTGGGACCAGGGCTCGGGAGGCGCCTCTGTGGTGCCATGAAAATCTTCGTCAAGATCATAAACATATGATCGGATGAGGATTAGAAGACGACGACCCTCTGCGGGATCCTAGCTGAGGAAATCCACAAGACCCCCAGCAAGACCCTTGCCGGGGATGACAGCAACGCCGCGGCAAGACCCTTGCTGGGCCCCCGGCAAGACCCTTGCCAAGGGCATCAGCAGGGCCACTGCCAGACCCGCACCAGCCAGGACTCCGCCGTCGTTCGCATGCAGCTGCTAGCCGAACTAGCTGGGCAGGCACCTGCGTGGCAGCATGCAGCTTCCAGGCCAAACCAGCAAGCACTTGTGTGGCGGCATGCATATCTTCATGAAGGTCCTACCACCGCGCCACCTCAGCTGCCTGCCTGCCTACATGGCGCTGCATGCATCGCTGGTCTGGGCGCGTGTCGAAGCGAGGCGAAGCGGCGACGGACGGGACGGGCCTCGTTCCCGTCCCCGATAAAGCTAATGGACACCTACGTAGTGCATTTAATGCACTTTGTCCTGTAATGCCGTGCAATAAGCTCGCGCACTGTAGGACTTTCCACCTCCTGTGTGCCATTGTGGCAGCCCCTTTTTCCTATAAAAGTAGGCCCGAGGCGACCAGGAGAGGGATTCAGCTTTTTGGGACGGCACAGCTACCGTAGCTAGATCATAAAGCTCAAGAACACTCAATACATCCACCAAAGCAGGACTAGGGTTTTACGCATACTTGCGGCCCGAACCTGGGTAAACGATGTGTGTGCTAGCTCCTAAACCTGGTCTTCTCACGACCCCGCGCCCGCCGACCGTAGAATGGATTCCAGTGATCCCATAGGTGTCGTTCCCACCGACATATGCCTTGACATGGCAAAGTCAAAAAAGAGCAAGGAAAATAATATAGTAGGGAATGGTGTTACTCGTCGGGTGAAATGGAAAAGGATTTGCCCTCGAGATTCTGCTAGTACTTATAGTGTAGTAGAAGGTCCAAGTCCACTGGCTAAATCTACAAACATAGTATCACCTGCTCCACCAGCTGCAGCATCCGCTTCAACTGTACCAGCATCTCAACGAGTTACTTGTTCGTTTGTTCCGGAACTGGCCAGTTCCCAAGCTGCATTCACACCTAACACTACTTCTGAAGCACTGCTGGCACAACAGGACTTGGCAAGATTATATGAACCTCATGAGCATCAACACCAAGACGGTACCTGACCGAGTTAAGTTGTACTTGCCTGCTCCTTTATATGTACTCTCACAGTTCGATGTGCACTAACACTTTCCATATTCGTTGTTGAACTAGCACCACGGCGCAAGCGGAAACAGACATCAGGGATAATGCTTGACAGATTAACAAAATCTAAAGGAGGAAGAATTGATTTTGAGGTAGGTTTAAAAAGGCCATGTGATGCTACAGAGTCAGCCAAGTTAGTATCACAGGCAACCATTGCCGTTAGGTGTCATGCACGTATCCTCCCAACGTGGATCCAGTATTGGAATGAGAAAGACAATACCCAGTTTAACACCTTCCTTGACCATTTATCCGTAAGTAATGTTATTCATCGCAATTTATAATATTGTCTTGCTCTGTGCCATACTTTCTAGCTTCCTCCTAGTAAGACTCACATTCTTTTTTCAACAGATGAGGTTCAAGTTGGATCCGAAAGATGATGCAACTAAACAAGCATGCAATCATGTTTTTCATTCTGCTCTACGACAGTATCGGTACCACCTTAGAAAATCTCATTTTGAAGGCAAGGCTAACAATGAAATCACCCAAACATCTCTAGTGGAATATATTACAGATGAAAACTTGACAACCCTTGTTAAACACTGGTCTGATCCAAAGTATCAGGTAGGGTATATGTATTTGATCAGACCACATATTGAACTTGTATTTATGTATGTGCCTTACAAGTGTATCTTCTTCTAGGCTAACTGATTGAAGAACAAGACCAACCGTTCTAAAGTGAAATTCCAACAGACAACAGGATCTCGTAGCTATATTGCACACTGCGAGGCTCTTGTAAATAGCTGCTACTTCCTTCTTTTTTCTGTGCCATATTATCGTATCTATATATATTGACTTGTTCCAAATACAGAGGAAACTCCATGTGGACCAAAAAGAACCTGAACCGAATGAAGTGCAAATCTTTAAGGATTGCCACACCAGCAAGATGAAGGGCATGAGCACACCAGTTCAGGCCGCTGTTGTAAGTCCTTACTCCTCCTGCCTTTGAACTGATTGGTACTGTCATGTGTTCACTTAACTGCTTGGTTTGCAGACAATGTTAGTTACTCTGTTCACTTTTATACACAGTTGTCTTAACATATCATTTCACCTCACATGGTTTAAAAGAGATGAAGGATATTCTTTTGGTCTTGATCTATAATCTAGTTGTGATGTTCACGTGCGCACACAATGATAGAATATCCTGTTTGTTTTATATCTATTTGCCCATGATATGAATGATGTCATACTATGTTCATCCTACTTTAAACCATGTCTCTTTATCCTTAGATGTCAACAAATGTGAGGAAATAGACAATATAGTAGGCATGCTACATGGACATATGTTCCGAAAGTGATTTTATTATGTAGTTGGCACTACAATACATGCTAATGTATTACAGTAGTTCACCAAAATAAGTTATGTATAAGCGTGAAACCTACTTTGTTTGTTTTTGCTTCATTAGTAACTTATCTGGTACACTAATCTACAAGTTCAAACTTTTAGCAAGCTATGGAACAAATGAATGAACAGCCACAACTACCTGAAGGTGACGAGGCTACCACAGGCACAATGTCACCTCTTGCTGCAGTGCATCAGCATCTCTCCACTAACAGTGCAAAAAGCACCTTCCTGCGTAATTCCGTGTTGGTTGTCAAGGTAACCTCGTCCAAATCGCCTACTGAACAAAATCTTCCGGCTAGACAGAGTGATATATCTGTGCTCCAGACACAAGTCCAATCCGTAATTGACATTGTGTCGGAAACAAAAATAGTGGTTGACAAATGTGGTGAAGATATGAATGGTTTTGAAACCAGACTATCAGACATTTGCTTCGTTGTTCAAGAGAAATGGCTGAAAAAGGGGAAGATCGTGCTACTCCATCAGATTCTATAGGCTGAAACATAATAACTCAAGTCAAATGATTTGTGCTTCTATACATCTGATGGTGCTTTTATCTGCAAGGACTGTAAACTTTATGCCAACAGGCCTTTTGTTGTATGGTTGGAATTTATTTTGTTGTGATACAACATTTATGATCCTGCCAAACGCTGCAGTAATTACGATGCTATTTTTGTATAGTGTAGGTTTATCTTAGGAATGTATTCGGCCGAAAGCTTCGTAGGAGCCCAACATGCCAACATTCATCGGGCCCATTCCAATTGGTCTAAAAATGATTCTGGGCCGAAATTTGCATGTAGCCACTAAAAATATCCGGGCCTAAATCAGCATAAGCTTTCATATTTTTCAGGTAGGCCTGTGCCCATAGTGGGCCTTTAACAGGCCTATATATAATTTGGGCCCTCAGTTATAATAGGCTGTTTACATGTGTAAATATCTCGAGCCCATAAAAAACATGAGCCTTTAATAGGCCGAAAGGTAGATTGGGCCCTAGTTGTGCCAAATAACCCACTGGTCTCAGCAGGCCGAAATGGTGGCCCATTTACAATGCGGATCATCCACAGGCCGAAATTCAGACGGGTCGTAAATGCGCCAACCTACTACACAGGCCTTTAACAGGCCGAAAGTTCGGTCGGGCTTGATTAGTGTCATTTTTATATGGGCCGTTAGTAGGCCCGATGTGGCATTGGGCCACATATGGCCCATGCATTCCGTCCGACGTTAACAGGCAAAAAGTCACAACAGGCTTCTGTATCGGGCCTCTAACAGGCCGAATGTCAGAAGACATGGCCGAATATGACCCATATCTTTCACGGTTGTCTAAGGGCCGAAAGTTTGAATGGCCTATAAATGGGCCCAAATGAAGCAGGAGCTTTAACGGGCCAGGAACACACCGGGCCGTAATTCGGCCCAAATTCTTAGCGGACTGCTAATGGGCCAGAAGTGACCATGGGCCGCGATGATGACAAGTTTAGGATGGGCCGTTGACGGGCCGACTTAACACTAGCCGTACGGGCCTTAACTGAGAATGTTGGGCCTTTAGCTGGGTCGGCCCATTATGGTCTGCAATATCTTGTAGGCCTTTAGTTGGGTCAGCCCATTATGGGCCGCTAAATCTTGTGGGCCATTTGTTGGGCCGGCCCATTATGGCCCGCTAAATTTTGTGGTCCATTTGTTGGGCCGGCCCATTATGGCCCGCTAAATTTTGTGGGCCTTTAGTTGGGCCGGCCCATTTAATGTTTATGGGCCACTTTTGGGCCGGTCCACATGTCAACATATTATAGGCGCATCTCGCACATTGGATGAGTGACACCTGTCCCAACGGTGAGCAAACACGTGTTTCCTCCGGCCAATGAGTATTTTACATGTGGAAAATTCCCATTGGCTCGGGTTGTTAACGAGTTATCTGGTCCAAAACCGGACCCGATAGCTTAACGGCGTTTCATTATGGTGGATGCCACGTGTCGGTCACCCTTGACGAAAGCACTTCCATGACGCGGCATTTATCGTCATGGAAGTGAACACTTCCGTGATGATAATTTTGATAATGTCATGGAACACTTCTACGACAACACATGTATGACTATCTTAATTCTTTCATAAAATCGTCATGGATGTATATGCATGACAGAAAACGTGATCTACTGTGACAAACACATATCATCACGGAAGTGTCTTTTTTTGTAGTGATAAGAGTAGCACTAGAGTTACACTCAAAGTAAACATTGCTTTGCATAATCTATTACCTACTAATAAAGCAAGGTGATATTTTTGGTTTCGTCCCGCGATTAGATATTTTTGGTTTGGTCCAAAACGTTTCACGTCAAAAATGTTGCCCGTATCGTTCAGCCTTTCCCGTATGTCGAAAGCTTTCTGCGTGTACGTTCAGCCTTCCCTTTGGGCCAACTAACACAGCCCATCAATCCTCGACAAAAAAACTAACACAACCCATCGTCTTGTTCCCGTCTCACCCCTCTCACGATACGGATTGGAAAACAACAGGGGACACGATCTCTCTTGCTCTCCATCCATCAAAACCGGACGCACCTCACCTCTCGCACGATTAAAAACAAAAACGGCGCACGAATTTCGCTAGGGGGTCAGGAGGGGTTTCGAGGCAGCAGGGATGGGGAGGGGTGCCCCTGTGACGGATTAGAGATGTCGGCGCCGAACTGTGGTCGTCGTCGCGGAGCTCACCGGGCCATGGGCATGGCCGATCGTTTGTTGTGCGGACTGCTGCATGACCACCAGACTCCAGCCGACGATCATGTAATCATGTTGCTGTGATAGATTAGAGACGTCGGCGCGGAGCTGTCGACGTCGTCGCAGAGCTCATCGGAACATGGCCGGTCGTTCTTGGCGCGGACTGCTCCATGACCTCCAGGCTGCAGCCGGCGATCAAGTAATCATGTGGCCTTCGCGTTCTCTCCATGATTAGCCGCAGCCTGTGCCACGTGGACTTGCTCTCGCTCCTCATCCATAGACAGATGCACGTCAAGAAGAACTACAAGAAGACGCCCATCAAGGATCGTTGTATAGCATCAAGGTAAAGTTTCTCTGTAGCTCAGGTTACATGGAACCTCTTATCTCCATCCCTTCAACATTGCTTTGAGCTACACAAAACCACACTCCATAGCATCAACATTACTTCCAATATACTTTGTCAGAGCACCTTCTCCACCTAGAAGACCAACTCCAACTATGCTCTGTGGCTTTGATAATGTTTGGTGAAGCATCGAGGAGGCACATGCGAGGAATCGACAGTTGTCCGATTGAGGCGCTGGTTAATGGCTACGGTCGCTACCGGTGCCAGATGGCCATAGCCACGCAGCCCAGAAAAAAACATCTCGGTGGCACATAAACGTTTAGGAGAGGGAGCTTGTGGACAAGGCCTACAATATTTTTCTGAATGAGTAAAAACTAGGGTATGTTCAGTGAACATATTTTTTTCTAGCATCCAGTTGGCAGTCTAGCATTGGAATCATAAACTGCAACACTTAGAAGCTATGTTGCTCAACGAGATTGTTATCCCAGATCAAGTTTCTTTCAGTTTTCAACTTTCCAAGTTCCTAGAATTTTTGCTCTGAATTAGGTACGGATGATATGACAAGGTGCCTTGGTTGATTGACGAGGAGTTTGTCACTGTCTCACTGCAATGGTGCACATGAACAAAAGGGACAGGGTAGAGCACATCTATACTGCATTCCAATACTTCGACCAGGATAGCAGTGGGTAAGTTGAGCACCAGCGATGATAATTAATACTATATCTCAGGTACATGTGTTCTTGATTTTTTGGAGCACCCGTGCTTATATCATATCCCACTTACAGGTACATTACAGAAGAAGAGATGGAGCAAGCCTTACAGGAGCTGAAGTTGTACGGTCCGAGAAATACAAGCATGCCATCGCTAAAGCTGATTTTCACGATGTAAGAAAGAAAAACAATGTAAAGACGGTGCATACATGACTAAGATGCCATGTGACTGACACAACAGTGTCATTTTAGATAGAAAAATACATACATAACAATATATGGTAAATACATCGAAAGAAACTGAAAGTATTTTCTTCACGCAGCTGCGTCAGCGTTTCTGTGACAAGATGGGAGGCTTCAGAGAGACCGTGATGATCCTTCTGTTTTTTCTTTCCCGGTCCCAGATCTACCTCATCTCATAATTGGTCAATTGTTGATCCCTAGATTTTTCTGATTTTTGTATGAGGCAACATTTGTCTTGCATGAATTTGTATTTTGATTCAGTAGAACCGCTATAAATTGAATTTTGGGGAATTCTGCATTCCGTCAGTACCTCCATATAGTCGATGTTTAAACTGTTTTGCAAAGCGTTGCATGGTTATTTTCATGAAAAGTCATGCATAGCCCATAGCTGATGCTACCGCCTTTTGTATTGTTTTCAGGTGGGGGTCATTCATTAAGTTTCGGTGTAAGCAAGGTGTGATGAGGTTTTCCTGCAAAGTTTACAAGGTGCGTTTTCATATGTTTGTTGCTCTCCAATATCTGTTGTGCATTTTATATTCCATGCAACTATGGATGTGGTTTGATGGCCATAGGGGAAATAATTTGTATGGTTGGGCCGTGATTTTAGTTGAAAAAAATAATTATGATGGTGATGGAAAATTAATTAGTTACTACCTCAGAGTCTGCTAAAATGTGGTCTTAGGATACATAAAGTTTGAGGCAAATTAAGCCGAGGGGAACTGAAACCACGACCAAGGTTTAACATGCCGCCATTGTCACTATAGACCTGTCGAAAGCACAAGAAAGGTTCGCTAGAGCTGAAGAATATGACAAATTGACAATGTATGATAGCTAAGCATATGTGATATTTTTCTCTCCCGTTGCAACGCACGGGCATGTTTGCTAGTTTATATTAACCATGGAGTGTGCGTAAAAAATGAGCTACAAAATAATCTAGCTTCAGTACATTCTTAAGATGATACATATACAACATAGTGTTGTTGCATACTACATACAGAAGGTAGTTTGACCATGTAAAAATAAAGCTACAATGCTACACTAAGAAGTTTTGGAATCTTGGTAACACAGTAATTCTAGAAGAAGCAGATAGAAGCATGTATCCATCTAACATCCAAACTTATCAGGACATCAGGATGTTTTAATTCAAACAATAAATGAACCGGCAGCCTATATGCTTTTTTCTACAGATAAAATCTCTTGTAGAAGCAATCTATCTATTTATTATGTTATCACTAAAACAGTAGGAAAAATGTGCATCTGTGCTTAACTGACCGTCAGCTATACTTTTCTACAAACAAATAGATGGACAGTCAACTATACTTTTCTACAAACAAAACCTCTTGTAGAGGCTCCGAAAAGGCAAGACCGGACACATGAAAACTAGCAGAAGCAGATAAAATGTGCATCTACTAACATTCTTCTCATCAGAAGTTTTAGGAGTTCAAGGACGAATCACAGATGAACAAACGACATGCTTATCTACAAAGACAAAACACTAGTACTAGAGGTCCCCTGGAGACTACTTTCTTATAGAGACCTGTGATTTTCCAAAACAAAATGAAAACAGAGAGGATAAGTCATGTATTCAGTTTCATGTCACAATGCCATCTATGTTGAACTAGTTTTGGAATCTAGGTAACACAATAATTCTAGAAGAAGTAGATAGAAATATGCATGGAACATCTGACATCCAAACATATGTCAGGAGGACTTGATGATTCTTTAGTCCAAACAATAGATGACCAGCTGCCGATATGCTTTTCTGAGTCATGCTATGTCTGAATCCCAGGAGACACCAGCAGCCCAGATTAGATTCCGTGTGATTCACTACGGTTCTAAAAGCTTGTGGCATCGTGCACAATTGGAAATCACGGTCCTGTATTGAGAACACTGCAAGCAACCCGCTAGCAGTCCTAAATTGCTAGTCCATGAAGCAAGTTACGAGGCCACAAAAAAGCTGAACGCCAGGAGGCACACCATCAGTCCAAAGCATATTACTCCATCAACTGCTGTTATTCTAAAAGCTTGTAGCATCATGCATGATTGCCAATCGCGGTGCGGACTATGCACTTGCTTAGTCGATTCTGAACATTGTTGTACATATATTAATACTAAACCACTAGCAGCCCCTATTGAATCGTACACAACTCCACATACTGCCATTTGAAGATAAAAAGGACCACTCTATGTGCAACAATTACTACTACTATAGTGGTGATTAACAAGGACCAATGTCACTCTATATGTCATGTGTAATTATGTGGAGAGGAAATGAATTCTCTCTCTCTATGTCGTCCATTCTTGTATATGGCACAGGCTTTTGTTTTTTTGATCGAACACTGCACAGACTTTTATTTTTATTTTATCGAACACAGGCTTTTATTTCAAGTGGTGGAGCAAGGTCATGAATATAAAGCCTTTATTCTCGAGTGGTGGTGGAATGCAATGGAACGGAAACGAATTCAGGCAACACAACACGTAGGGAACTCAAAAAATTTGTCTGAAACTTGCGCAGATGCGGGTCGACGCACTGAAGAAATGAAAATTGTGCAGGTGGTTCGGGACACGCTGCATGCTGCTACAAAAAAAGAAATGAAATCTGTCTGAATCTTGGGTAGATGTAGGTTTGTGTCAGTGATACTTACAGTACTATCATAATCAATCTGGTTGCCTAATCTGGGCAGGCCGCGTCATTGTCACTCATGCGTTCAGACATTGGACCCTCACCACAGCCTAGTGCGTGGAGGCATTGTCTCAAACTCAGAATCTTCACTGCTGCTACTACCAATCCACTACTGGAATGTGAAGGAAAGAAAGAAAGAAGAAAAAAATCACTACGCCTGAAGTGTTTGTTTCTTTAGCAGGCAGGATGGGTATACATGTGTGCCTTTGAGTGCATGATGCATGGGTTTCTATATTGTGTAGACATATATCACTAGCTAGTGAGGACAAGAACAAAAGGCTCTCTCACTTTTTTCTTGCTCGTGCACTGAAGCTTCTTCTTAGTAGTAGTATTTTATTTCTCTATCTGAAGAGAAAAAAAGTTTCTTTCTTTAGTGAGATCATCTAGTACTAGTACAGAGTGAGTACTTGTTTTTTGTTCATCTATCCATGTATTGATCTCGTCCAGTGATCTTGTGGCTGGCTGGCTAGATTACGGCGTGTCTTCCCTGGGGGCATGTTCATGTGGGACTTATTCGCATGGATCAATGAAAAAAATAGGACACGATGGCCTAGGGTCTTGCTCCAGGCCACATGCCTGGCCTGGTGCACATATTTGAGCAGTTCCAGGGAGGGGAGAGCACTCAAGAAATCAGCTCAGCCTGGAACTGCAAGATGGACACGATGTGGATGGATGCACTTATGAAATTGTGCAATGGTAGAAAGCTGGATTGGATTCAGTTCAGGACATGATGCTACTCAATTGCCTTCCTCCTCAGAACACCTACGCCCACGACCCTCCCATCCTTCCTTCCTCCTCAGAACACCTGCGCCCGCGACAGAAAAAAGGTTCAAAATCCTCCACTGCACAAAAATAAGGAGCACCGACAGGCAGGTGTGGAGAAGCAGGCCCGTGCATTGCACCGGGCGGCGGGGACGGTGGAGGCCGCCGGCGCGGAGAGGGCGGAGGCCATCCGCGGGGGACGAGAGCTGCAGCGCGCAGAGTAGAACGAGGAGGGGGGCGTGGTTATATGGGCAAAGGTGCACGGATCTGACGCCGGGGGGGGGGGGGGGGGGGGGGGGTGGGCGCGGAGGTTGGAGGAGCTTGGGGGCATGTTGCATGCGGCCGTTGTTCACCGGAACCGGCCTGCGTGGGTGGTGGCGGCGGCGACGAGATTATGGGGGAAACCGAGGGGGTGGGGCTGAGGGTCACGAGAGAGACCGAGAGAGACCGAGAGTTTTTTTTACGGATTCATGATAGAGAGGGTGGGGGAAGGGGGCGTGCGTGGGGTGCGGCGGTGGACACGCTCGGTAGTAGCGTGGGGTATCTCACCTTGCTATTGCTATTCACTTAGTACTAGCGCTGGTTTTACCATCCGTGCTACTGCTATGTCTGGTCCGCACGAGATATTTACTAATAACGCATTTTTTTGCCATGCGCTACTAATAAATATTTACTACTACCTCTTTCTTAGTTTACAGGGCGTATGCGTACTCTTAAATCGTTAATTTGACCAACCTAATACAAGTCATATATTACAAAAAAAATATACCAACATAAACTTCGGGGTTTCTACTTTCAAAAGATATAATTTTTGTATTATATAGTTTATATTAGGGTGATAAAATTGGCAACCTAGGTATACGCGCAGGACTTGTAAACTGAAACGGAGGTAGTAGTAGCGAGGGGTTAATGTGACGCGCTGCTACTAATTAGCAGTTATGTGGGTCAATATAACGCGCTACTAGTTAGTGTCTATCTATAAGCTATTTCCTAGTAGTAACGAAACGAACATTACGTGCATGATTTGGCTAATGTGAAGGA
Source organism: Triticum urartu (assembly GCF_003073215.2). Lineage (NCBI taxonomy): Eukaryota > Viridiplantae > Streptophyta > Magnoliopsida > Poales > Poaceae > Triticum > Triticum urartu. The sequence continues at coordinate 367,720,659 of NC_053023.1, read as the reverse complement.
GAAACTTGCCACGAGGAGCTCGTATATGGCCCGATAAGACACGTCGTTCCGGTTCCTGTCCTCCTCCAACAGCCTAGTCTTCCTCTCCTCCAGGACCCTCTCCCTCTCCCCCACCTGCCTGTTTGCCTCCGCCAGAAGCGCCTGGGTGTTCACCCTCTTTTTCTTAAGAACAGCCTGCAACACCACTCCATGTTAGCATTCTAATCATCGACGGCCGCACACACAATGTAATTGAGGAAAGGTATCCAAATCCGTATAACTAACCTTGATGGCGAGGTCCATTGGCCGTGGACGAGGCCTGATCTCAGGATTGGAGCTTGTCTGGCGCTTCTTGATCTTTAGGAGAGTGCTAGGAAAATGTATCAGTCCATCGCCAATGGCTATCGAGCCATGGGACCTCCCGCCACCAGATATTATCACCAGCTCCGGATCAAAAGGACGCTGGCTCAGGTTAAAGTCCTCCCCTTCCCTCGCCCTCCCCACGTCTCTGTACCTCACGAGCTTGTGGTGGGAGGAAATGTTGGTGAAGCTCTCTGGATGATCGAGGTCAGACTCAGAGAATGCCTTGGCCTTCTTGTGCGGCGCGGTATGGGCCATGTCATGGAGGTCAAACACCCCTGGCACCTCCTTCTTGTCGTGTCGCGCCTAAAAGAGAGGAACAAAATATTAGTTAAGGGCTCAAGCTAGCATGAAGAATGAAATTGCATGAATCATGAAGCAAACTACATACCCGGTTATCCCCGTACTCATATAAATTGCAGCTCCCTTGATGGTGTGGCACACCAACCATTTTGGTACCCTTATCCTTGGCCTTGTTGTGGACGGCTAGCCATTGGGGAGAGCACCACTCATCCACCAATGCCTCCGATAGTCCATCCTATCCGCACACCATCTCGGGGGCACCTAAGTTAGTCAAGAGAAATTTCAGCGCTATGCCTACGAATCAAATCAAGTAAACTAAGTACAAGGCCTTAAGAATAGGTAATTACCTTCATGTACTTCTCCTTACTTAGAAACTTGTCGCGACGCTTCATCTTGGACCTCTTAATACCAGTCGAGGCGTAGTAGTCTCGAACAGCCTACACCCAAGCCTCGTGCCATAAGTTCTGAAGTAGGTGCTTGCACTCGGCTTTGACAACCATAGCCGCGGCCTCCTCCTACCCCCGAAGACACCTATAGAAGGTCTACAATCAAACAAGACAACACTGATCAGTACAATCACTTGGTACTGCTGATTTTTTATTTTGTAAAGGAGAAATTATCCAAAATGTCCGGATCACAATGTTGGCCACCGTCGACCCTCTCCTCCCGCGGGGCTGGGGCCGCCAAGTATAGCTCCCAGCTCAGTGCTAGCTGTGGAACCTGACCCTCACCGAGCAACGTGACCCACCCCAGGAAGTTCTGCCAGCAAGGCACACCAAGGAGTTGGTTGGGCCTGCGGACACCAGGGGCATGTTTCCAGCCCCTGCAGTATGACAAGGCCAATGCATTAGATATTAATTTGATGAAACATGAATGCAAAAGGTTATAAAAGAGTAAATGCACTTACTTCTCCCCATTAGGCACAATCAACCACCTCTGCTTGCGGGTCATTGGCGCGGGCGGGAGCTTTGTACCACCACGCTGGTAGACATTGCCCCCCTTAAGAAGCTCGCCCTCGCTATAACTATCATCATAAAAGCGGTTCTCGCCACCATCAGCATGGCCACTCGCCTCTGGCGGCCAGTCCCTGATCTGCTCCAAAGTCTCATGGGACTTAAGACTCTGGGACCAGAGTCTCGGGGGATGAAGGCTCGGCGACCCGAGGCTCGTAGACCGGAGTCCGAGACGGGTCCACATCAGACGGGTCTACCTGAGACGGAGCAGTCTTGTGGTTGGGTGAATCAGCTGGGGGTGGCGGCAAGGAAGGCGTAGCAACCTTCCTACCTCTCCCGCCACCACATCCACCTCTAGCACCCCTCTTCTTCCCCGACCTCTCCCAAACGAAGAAGCGCCCATTGGTGGTGTCTGCATATTGTCTAGCAGCACCCTCCAAAGGTGCTGGGGTGGAATGGAAGCACCCCTCCCATCACGCACCATGGAAGGAGCCTCAGAGCTCTCTGGACCCGCTCCCACCATCTGTCAACACCTGCAATGACAAAGAGTAAACGAAATTAGTACAACATAAAAAATTGAATACCTGACATGAATAATAATATGTATATAATTTAAGCGTATCATCATCATGAACATAATAAAAAATTGAATACCTAATAACATGAACTAATTAATAATCTTCATCGTCTATAAATGCCATGGGATTAATACATGCATCATCATCATCACTATCAGTAATGACGTGCTCATTATCATCATCAATAAATGCATCAACATGTGGAAGGCCTCCTTTACGTAATCGGTCAAGCATTGACAGGTCATCCGTAGTAGTAACCTCTTCTTGTTCCGGCTCTTCTTGTTCCGGCTCAGGGGTGAAGTCGGATTCACTGTCGCTGTCTACTTAAATGTTCTGGGGTGAAATAGAGCGGGTCTTTATATGTTTTTCGAGAGGACGTATTTCTTGGAAGAATTCTCCTTCATATGTGTCTGGGTTAATGTGAGGTCCATAATCCTCTTCATTGGTCTAATAAGTGGTGGAAGTTCATAAACGACATCCCAACCATTGAGATTTGGATCACTTTGACAGGCCCAGGCTAGATAGAAAACTTGGGTTGCCTGTTGAGCCGTATTATAGACATCGGGAACATCCAAATGGGTGCTTTGTTTGATTTCGACTAGCCCTATATGTTCATGAGTCCTAGTCTCCTTCGGCAGGAACCAATAACATTTGAAGACTACAACGTTTGGTGGGTTTGCACCATAGAATAGAAGTTCATAAATTTCTTCAACTCTTCCATAATACTCGGTATCACCTTCACCAATAGCAGAGATACAACAATTTGTAGACTTTCGATCGGCCATAGATAGTTCTTTGCCATAGGTACGAAAGCGATACCCGTTGATGTCGTATTTGCCAAATGAACAGACCTTATAGTCAAAACCATTAGCGACTTGTCTCAATTTGGCGTCCATAAACTCTAAATTAGCCTACAAGTTTAATATGAAAGAACGATTGTTGCATCAGCTACAAATTAGACGAAGAAATGAAATGGTCTAATGGAAATTACCGTTTGTTTGAACCAAGAGATGAAACCAGGATAGCCACCTCCATACTTTGCCAGAAGCTCATACTCTTTGACGGAATCCTTTTGGATCACCACTCCATATGAGAATTTGGCGATGTATCAAATGTATCAAATATCCGAGAATAAGAGCAGTTCAAAGGAATTAGAAGTTGCAAAACAATGTACTAAGAACTTACTCGATGTACGGCCGCGCTTCTTTTAGGCTGTTGAAGATATAGAACGAAATGGTCCGCCATTCTTTGACATCCGACAATAAGGAATTAGAAGCACATGCTGGTGCGAGCTTCCCTTTGAATAGGCTGAGGTTGGATCTACCCTTTTTAGGGTCGCCAGCATTGTACCGAGGCTTCGGATTATGCAAATGACGATTTTTGGCTTCGTAGTGTGCTGTCACGAAGTTTGCCGCCTCCTCAGTAATGAATGCCTCGGCCATCGATGCTTCAATTCTATGTTTATTTTTACATTTTGCTCAAAGCATCTTCTACATCCTCTCAGTTGCGTAGCACCAACGATTTTGCACGGGCCTCCCCAATTGTGCCTTGGTCAGAAATGCAAAATCAAGGGTTGCATTGGATTAGAGAAACCCAGTGGAAAGATCTTCTCTAACTTGCAGATAAACACAGGCGCCAACTCTTCCATTTCTTCTAGCATGGCAGGCGATAGTTCTTTCACATAAAGAACACGGAAGAAATAGCTCAGCTCTGCCAGTACTAGCCATTCATCCTTAGGGATAAAGCCATGCAACATCACCGGCATTACCCGGTCAATCCATATGTGCCAATCATGACTCTTGAGACCAAATATTTTCAATTTTTCAAGACTTGCTCCCATATTTTGATTCGCTGCATACCCATTGGGGAACACCAACTGCATTTTCACCCACAAGATAATTCCCCTCATAGCTGGCCTTCCAAGATTGAAGGATGCCTTTGGCTTCGTCTAATTTTTCTTTCCTTTTGATTTTTTCATGTGTTGTAACGGTCTATCACATAACGCCTCTTCATCGACTCTAGCCTTAGTATTATCCTTGAAGGAAATATGCCCTAGAGGCAATAATAAAGTTGTTATTTATAATTCCTTATACCATGATAAATGATTATTATTCATGCTAGAATTGTATTAACCGGAAACTTGATACATGTGTGAATACATAGACAAATAGAGTGTCCCTAGTGTGCCTCTACTTGACTAGCTCGTTAATCAAAGATGGTTAAGTTTCCTAGCCATAGACATGTGTTTTCATTTGATGAACGGGATCACATCATTAGAGAATGATGTGATGGACAAGACCCATCCCTTATGAGGGAGTCCTGGATTAGGGGGTGTCCGGATAGCCGGACCATACCTTCGGCCGGACTCCTGGACTTGAAGATACAAGATTGAAGACTTCGTCCCGTGTCCAGAAGGGACTTTCCTTGGCGTGGAAGGCAAGCTTGGCGATACGGATATGTAGATCTCCTACCATTGTAACCGACTCTGTGTAACCCCAGCCCTCTCCGTGTTGGGGAAGCGTAGTAATTTCAAAAAATTTCCTACGCACACGCAAGATCATGGTGATGCATAGCAACGAGAGGGGAGAGTGTGATCTACGTACCCTTGTAGATCGACAACGGAAGCGTTAACTTGGTTGATGTAGTCGTACGTCTCCACGGCCCGACCGATCAAGCACCGAAACTACGGCACCTCCGAGTTCTAGCACACGTTCAGCTCGATGACGATCCCCGGACTCCGATCCAGCAAAGGTGTCGGGGAAGAGTTCCGTCAGCACGACGGCGTGGTGACGATCTTGATGTACTACCGTCGCAGGGCTTCGCCTAAGCACCGCTACAATATTATCGAGGACTATGGTGGAAGGGGGCACCGCACACGGCTAAGAATATGATCACGTGGATCAACTTGTGTATCAAGGGGTGCCCCCTGCCCCCATATATAAAGGATCAAGGGGAGGAGGCCGGCCGACCCTCTATGGCGCGCCAAGGAGGAGTCCTCCTCCTAGTAGGAGTAGGACTCCTACTAGGAGGGGGAAAGAAGTGGGGAGGGAGAGGGAAAGGGGGGCGCCGCCCCCCCTCTCCTAGTCCAATTCGGACTAGGGGGAGGAGGCGCGCGGCCCACCTTTGGCTGCCCCTCTCTCTCTCCACTAAGGCCCATATGGCCCATTACTTCTCCCGAGGGGGGTTCCGGTAACCCTCCGGCTCTCCGGTTTTCTCCGAAATCACCCGGAACACTTCCGGTGTCCGAATATAGCCGTCCAATATATCAATCTTTATGTCTCCACCATTTCGAGACTCCTCGTCATGTCCGTGATCACATCCGGGACTCCGAACTAACTTCGGTACATCAAAACTCATAAACTCATAATATAACTGTCATCGAAACCTTAAGCGTGCGGACCCTACGGGTTCGAGAACAATGTAGACATGACCGAGACACATCTCTGGTCAATAACCAATAGCGGAACCTGGATGCTCATATTGGCTCCTACATATTCTATGAAGATCTTTATCGGTCAGACCGCATAACAACATACGTTGTTCCCTTTGTCATCGATATGTTACTTGCCCGAGATTCGATCGTCGGTATCTCAATACCTAGTTAAATCTCGTTACCAGCAAGTCTCTTTACTCGTTCCGTAATACAACATCTCGCAACTAACTCATTAGTTGCAATGCTTGCAAGGCTTATGTGATGTGCATTACCGAGAGGGCCCAGAGATACCTCTCCGACAATCGGAGTGACAAATCCTAATCTCGAAATACGCCAACCCAACATGTACCTTTGGAGACACCTGTAGAGTACCTTTATAATCACCCATTTATGTTGTGACATTTGGTAGCACACAAAGTGTTCCTCTGGCAAACGGGAGTTGCATAATCTCATAGTCATAGGAACATGTATAAGTCATGAAGAAAGCAATAACAACATACTAAACGATCGGGTGCTAAGCTAGTGGAATGGGTCATGTCAATCAGATCATTCACCTAATGATGTGATCCCGTTAATCAAATAACAACTCCTTGTTCATGGTTAGGAAACATAACCATCTTTGATTAACGATCTACTCAAGTAGAGGCATACTAGTGACACTCTGTTTGTCTATGTATTCACACATGTATTATGTTTCCGGTTAATACAATTCTAGCATGAATAATAAACATTTATCATGATATAAGGAAATAAATAATAACTTTATTATTGCCTCTAGGGCATATTTCCTTCACTCCGGTGTCTATATAAACCGGAGGGTTTTAGTCTGTAGGACGAACAACAATCATACCATAGGCTAGCTTCTAGGGTTTAGCCTCTCTGATCTCGTGGTAGATCTACTCTTGTACTACCCATATCATCAATATTAATCAAGCAGGACAGAGGGTTTTACCTCCATCAAGAGGGCCCGAACCTGGGTAAAACATCGTGTCCCCTGCCTCCTGTTACCATCCGCCTAGACGCACAGTTCAGGACCCCCTACCCGAGATCCGCCGGTTTTGACACCGACATTGGTGCTTTCATTGAGAGTTCCTCTGTGTCATCACTTTTAGGCCCGATGGCTTCTCCGATCATCAACAGCGATGCGATCCAGGGTGAGAATTTTCTCCCCGGGCGGATCTTCGTATTCGGCGGCTTTGCACTGCTGGCCAATTCGCTTGGCCATCTGGAGCAGATCGAAAGCTACGCCCCTGGCCATCAGGTCAGATTTGGAAGTTTGAACTACACGGCCGACATCCGCGGAGACTTGATCTTCGACGGATTCGAGCAACAGCCGAGCGCGCTACACTGTCACGATGGGCATGGTCTAGCTCTGCCGCCAAACAGTGCCCTGGAGGCCGCACCTGTGTCCGCTCCGACCCCTAGCTCGGAGTCGATCACACCAATCGAGGATGGGTGGTTAGACACCGCCTCAGGGGCTGCAATCTCTATGGCGATCGAGCCGAACACCAGCCCTATTCTCTGTGAAGCCCGTGACTCCAAGGAGCCGGACTCCTCTCCTGACTGCGAGCCCTCCACGCCCCTACCGATCGAACCCGATTGGGTGCCGATCATGGAGTTCACCGCCGCGGACATCTTTGAGCACTCGCCCTTCGGCGATATTCTGAATTCACTAAAGTCTCTCTCTTTATCAGGAGAGCCCTGGCCGGACTATGGTCAGCAAGGTTGGGATGCGGATGATGAAGAAATTCAAAGCCCACCCACCACCCACTTCGTAGCCACTGTCGATGATTTAACCGACATGCTCGACTTCGACTCCGAAGACATCGACGGTATGGACGCCGATGCAGGAGATGATCAAGAACCAACGCCTATAGGGCACTGGAAAGCCACCTCGTCGTATGATATATACATGGTGGACACCCCAAAAGAAGGCAATGGCGATGGAACAGCGGAGGATGACCCCTCCAAGAAGCAGCCTAAGCGCCGGCGTCAGCGGCGCCGCTCTAAATCCCGCCAAAGAAAAAAACGGTGATTCCGGCACAGGAGATAATAACACCCCGGACAGTGCCGAAGACAACCACCTCCAGCAAGATTCAGCACAGGAGGATGGAGAAGCCAACCCTCATGAGAGAGCGGCAGACAGAAAGGTCAAGGACGATAATTATATGCCTCCCTCCGAAGACGAGGCAAGCCTTGACGACGACGAATTTGTCATGACGGAGGATCCCGTCGAACAAGAGCGTTTCAAACGCAGGCTTATGGCCACAGCGAGCAGCCTTAAGAAAAAACAGCAACAGCTTAGAGCTGATCAAGATTTGCTAGCCGACAGATGGACTGAAGTCCTTGCTGCTGAAGAGTATGAACTCGAACGCCCCTCCAAGAGCTACCCAAAGCGCAGGTTGCTACCTCAATTAGAGGAGGAAGCACCTAAACCTACATCACCAGCGCATGATGCGGCCGACCGGCCACCCTGTGGCCGCGACAGAGAGGCCTCTCGGCCCTCCACTCAAGCCGCACCCCGGCGCCGCTCAAAAAATACCAAGGCATGGGAAAATGCACCAGACCTGCGAGATATATTGGAGGACAAGGCAAGGCAAACAAGATCGATCTACGGATCACGTGGGCGCCCCACTGCACGAGACGGTACTCGTCACGCCGGATACAGTAAATCCGGCCGGGCCGAACACAGTAGACAAAGCTCATTTGAGCTGCGTCGTGATATAGCCCAATACAGAGGTGACGCACACCCACTATGCTTCACAGATGAAGTAATGGATCATCAAATCCCCGAGGGTTTCAAACCCGTGAACATCGAATCATACAATGGCACAACAGATCCTGCGGTATGGATCGAGGACTATCTCCTTCATATCCACATGGCCCGCGGTGATGACCTACACGCCATCAACTACCTCCCACTCAAGCTTAAAGGACCAGCTCGCATTGGCATAACAACTTGCCAGCAGAATGTAACACCCCGGATATGACTTAGACTTTCCCAATATGTATTTCCAACTCTTGCCGTTTCCAGCCTTAAGTTATTTTATTTTCTCGGGTTGGGTTTTGTCTCCGTGTGTTGTTTCGTTGTCATGCATCTCATATCATGTCATCATGTGCATTGCATTTGCATACGTGTTCATCTCATGCATTCGAGCATTTTCCCCGTTGTCCGTTTTGCATTCCGGCGCTTCGTTCTCCTCCGGTGGTCATTTCTACTTTCTTTCGTGTGTGGGGATTAAACATTTTCGGATTGGACCGAGACTTGCCAAGCGGCCTTGGTTTACTACCGGTAGACCGCCTGTCAAGTTTCGTACCATTTGGACTTCGTTTGATGCTCCAACGGTTAACCGAGGGACCGAAAAGGCCTCGTGTGTGTTGCAGCCCAACACCCCTCCAAGTTGGCCCAAAACCCACCAAAACTCTCCATCATCTAGAGCGTTCGATCACGATCGCGTGGCCGAAAACTGCACCTCATTTGGACTCTCCTAGCTCCTCTATGCCTATATATAGCCCTCCTCTAAATTCGCGGATCCCCTCTCCCAAACCCTAGTCGTCTTCCACCTCTCGCCGCCGGACACGTCCGATTCGGGCCGGACGTGTCCGACTTGCCCCGCCATGTCGCCGCCCCGTTGGCGCGTCCGCCGTCCCCGCCGCCAGGCCCGCGCGGCCCGGGGCAGGCCCCCGCGGCGCGCCTCCGCCGCCACGCTCCGAGCCGGCGCCTCCCTCGCCGCGCCGGCTGCCGCCTCCGCCCACGGCCCTACGCCGCCGGCGCCGACCCCGCCGACCGCCGCACGCCGCCGCCGTCACCTTCCTCGCCGGCGCTCCGCCGCGCCTCCTCCTACTCCGGCAAGGCCGCGCCACCACCACCCGGAGCCGGCGAGCACGCCGACGACCGCGCCCCGGTGAGCCCCTCCTCTCCTCGGCATGTCCGGCCACCTAGCTTCTTCTCCGGCGAACAGCTCCGGCGAACCTTGGGAAACGTGCCCCGGATCTCAGATCTGAAATTCAAACCCTAGGGTTGACCTTTTTTCTCCTAAGTCTGCAGATTATTTGCTCACTGTTCATCGTGCTATAACTTTGCATCCGTAGCTCCGTTTTGGGCATATAGCATATCAAAATGTTCGTCTCAGAGAGTACATCATTTCATCTCATTGCATCATTTTCATTTGAGTTCATCTTGATGCCCGAAATGCTGTTAGAAGAGTGCTACTTGAGATAATTGTCAGATCTGCTACTCCATTTAGATATTTGTCATTTTTGCCATGATTAATGTGTGCATGATATGCCCATGAGCTCTACATATGTTTTGTTAAGGGTTTTGCCATCTTTCCAGAGGTGCAACCCATGTATTTTTGTGATGTGTGTGGTGACTAGCACAAGCTTGCAAAGTGAGGCACTTGGTAATGCTGATTTCAGGGACTTAGCATTTCCACTAAGTCCTTGAGCTGTTTATTCATATGGCCATATGTTCATGTTGTTTCCTAGTGATCCGTGCCTCTTTTGAGGATGATCAGTAAGGATGTTTTGTTAATCTTATAGTGCTCTATCCATCCATGTCTTTGTTTGCAATTATGGAGCACCCTAGCTTGAGTCAATTGAGCTCTACTTTTGCTACTTCGTGAATCTGGGCAGATTGTCTACTTGTTAGCGATTTTGCCGAGGATGTTGTAGTTGATCCGTGCATGCTATGCTATTGTTCTTGCCATGTCTAGCTTGAATTTTGTGTATTCTTGATGGGTGTATGCTTAGATGGTCATGACTTGCTCCGTAGTGAGTGCATCGAGCTCGTAAACATGCCTACTTGATATCTGTTTTCAGCATGCTCCAGTTTTCACTAAGTCTGAGAACTGATTATGTTTTTGCCATGTTCACATGCTTGCAATTGTATTTTCTAATCCCTTTTGGCTCAAGGTCACTAAGGGACTTTTGTTAAGCTCTTTGAGTAGCTCCATGCCATGCTTTACTTTGCCATGTTCAGGTCCTGTAGCATATAGTTTTGTTGCTCCGAAGAGTGCTATCTGATCTGAAATTCCAGACAAGTGTTAATTTCACTAAGTCTGAAATCTGTTTGTCAAATGCATTTTTGCCATGCTTGCTTGAACCTGTTAATGGATGAATTGGCCGTAGCTCAGTGCTAGACTTTTGTTAAGCATATTGAATGTGCATCCCTGCCATGTATTTGTATGCCATGTTTGGGTGCTGTAGCATGTTCATCTTGTTGCATTTAGATGGCTACTTGCTGTAAATCGCAGAACGTGGTCATATTTGAATCGCTTGCCATTTCCAAACCGTAACTCCGATTCCGGCGTTCTTTATATCGTTTTCAAGATTTCATCTCATCTTTCCAGTGGCACACTTGGATTTCCAAGTTGAGGCCAGGTTCATGCATTCCTTGTCACATCTTGCATATGCATCCCGCATCGCATCCCGCATAGCATATCATCTTTGCATCATATTGTTTGAGCTTTGCACGTGGTTGATTGTGTTCTTTGCTTGTTTGTCTTGTTTGGGTAGAGCCGGGAGACGAGCGCTAACGAGGAGCCCGTTGAGTTTGCTTTCGAGGATCCAGTCAACTCTGACAACTTTGCAGGCAAGATGATCATACCCTCGAAATCACTACTATCTTTTTTGCTAGATGCTCGCTCTTTTGCTATGCCAATGCTACGATGCCTACCACTTGCTTTCAAGCCTCCCAAATTGCCATGTCAAACCTCTAACCCACCATGTCCTAGCAAACCGTTGATTGGCTATGTTACCGCTTTGCTCAGCCCCTCTTATAGCGTTGCTAGTTGCAGGTGAAGATTTGGAGGCCGTTCCTTGTTGGAACATTATTTACTTGTTGGGATATCATTATATTATCTTGTTATCTTAATGCATCTATATACTTGGTAAAGGGTGGAAGGCTCGGCCTCTCGCCTAGTGTTTTGTTCCACTCTTGCCGCCCTAGTTTCCGTCATATCGGTGTTATGTTCCCGGATTTTGCGTTCCTTACGCGGTTGGGTTATAATGGGAACCCCTTGATAGTTCGCCTTGATTAAAGCTTTTCCAGCAATGCCCAACCTTGGTTTTACCATTTGCCACCTAGCCTCTTTTCCCTTGGGTTTCCGGAGCCCGAGGGTCATCTTATTTTAGCCCCCCCGGGCCAGTGCTCCTCTGAGTGTTGGTCCAACCGAGCGATGTCCGGGGCTACCAGGGGCAACTCTGGGCTGGCCTACCCGACGTCTTGCTCATCCGGTGTGCCCTGAGAACGAGATATGTGCAGCTCCTATCGGGATTTGTCGGCACATCTGGGTGGTGTTGCTGGATTTGTTTTAACTGTCGAAGTGTCTTGAAGAACCGAGGTACCGAGTCTGATCGGAACGTCTCGGGAGGAGGTCTATTCCTTCGTTGACCGTGAGAGCTTGTCATGGGCTAAGTTGGGACTCCCCTGCAGGGATTTGAACTTTCGAAAGCCGTGCCCGCGGTTATGGGCAGATGGGAATTTGTTAATGTCCGGTTGTAGATAACTTGAACCTTAATTTAATTAAAATGAATCAACAGTGTGAGTTACCGTGATGGCCTCTCTCGGCGGAGTCCGGGAAGTGGACACGGTGTTGGAGTAATGCTTGTCGCAGGTTTCCCTCTTTAGTTTGCGTTCGCGCTTTTGCCTTCTCTTCTCGCTCTCTTTTGCGAACAGGATAGCCACCATATATGCTAGTCGCTTGCTGCAGCTCCACATATACCTTGCCTTACCTATAAGCTTAAATAGTCTTGATCGCGAGGGTGCGAGATTGCTGAGTCCCTGTGGCTCACAGATTACTATTACACCAGATGCAGGGCCTGATGATTCCGCTCCAGGTGACGCGCTCGAGCTCAAGTGGGAGTTCGACGAGGACTCTCAACGTTACTATGTTTCCTTTCCTGATTCAGTAGTGGTGCCCAGTTGGGGGTGATCGGGACCGTGTCGCATGTTGGGTTGTCTTTTATTTTGGTGCCGTAGTCGGGCCATGAGTGTTTGAATGATGTAATGTTATTTATGTTAACTGTATTGGACGTGGCGAGTGTAAGCCAACTATGTTATCTCCCCTTTTATTATCTATATATTACATGGGATGTTGTGAAGATTGCCTAACTTGCGACATATGCCTTCAATGCGATTATGCCTCTAAGTCGTGCCTCGACACGTGGGAGATATAGTCGCATCGAGGGTGTTACAAGTTGGTATCAGAGCCTTCCCCGACCTTAGGAGCCCCATTGCTTGATCGTTATTAGTGGCCGAGTTGTGTCTAGAAAAATGTTTTGAGTCAATTAGGAATTATATATCGGAGAGTTTAGGAATTTTTTTACTTCCTAGTCTCCTCATCGCTCTGGTAAGGCATCCTGATGTAGAGTTTTGACTCTTCTCTTCTCAAATTTCACTAAAAAAAATTAGGATCACGCGGGTATCTTGGAATCGTTCCGATGGTTTTATGATGAGAACATTGTCTTGGTGCCTCCTGTCAGGGGTTTAGTGGAAGTGTCCCGGGGAGTTGAGCTCTGAGGTGTTGTCATCGTAATTTTATCGTTGCAGTTCTGGAATACCTGAGTCTAGTACGCCGACATCGAAAATCTCTTTTATGCAGTTCGTTGGTGAGATAACCTCGACGCCACCCAGTACTGGGGCGGGAGTTCGGGAGTATCGCCATAACTTGTATAACGGATGCTTTTTGAAGGTTGAGGTAGATGGTTTCCGAAGGTTTCTTGGTTATGTGTTGAAGGATGGATACAGCTGGATGTAGGATTTGCTAGTTTGGGTGAGATATTATGCTTCCCCTGTATCCCCAACACCTGATTGCATAACCAGAAAGGTTCGGAAGTTTCATAGGTGGGAATTCTAGTAGCTCTAGTTTTTCTTCCACGGATATTGGTTTGAGATTGGGATTTCTTACCGATTATTCGTTCTTGATCCGTACCTTTTTGATTTATTTCTCTACCTTAATTCTACGTGGCTTCTCAATTTATGGATATGTGACCATTTCAAGAGGAATGCATTCGTTCATTTTGTTCGGATGTGAAGACTATAAGTTGCAATTTTCATGCCGTTGGATTCAGCTTCAATATTTATCTGTCAATGTGCTAATGGTGGTCAACCTCTTCAGGATGGCTCCTCCAACGTGCACGACTCCGAATCCTGATCCGCCACCACCTCCACCTCCTCCAGAGGCATGGCAAGCTGTGATGGCCGCAACCAATGCAAACACACAGCTGATCATGCAAATTCTTCAAGAGCGCAATCAAGGCAGTCAAGAGAATCAAGGCAGCAATCAAAGTCACTTTGCTACACTCAACCAGTTCCTTGCTAATGGGCCAAAGACTTTCAGCAATTGTGTTGAGGCAACCGATGCTGACGATTGGCTTGTGGATCTGTGCAAGCATTTCGAGTGCAGTAACGTCAGGCCTGAGGACTTTGTCAAGTTCGCTTCCTTCCAACTCAAAGATCAAGCTGCAGAATGGTTCCAGCAGTACAAGGACTCCAGAGGTGGACGTGTTATCACTTGGGATGATTTCCGTCGAGATTTCCGAGCTCATCATATTCCACAGAGCATGGTTGAAAGCAAGCGTGAGAAATTCCGCAATCTGAAGCAAGGCTCTTTGTCTGTCTATGACTACAACAAGTTGTTCCAGAAGCTCGCCCGCTTTGCCAAGTAGGACGTCCCTGATGAGAAGAGCATGATATATCAGTTCAGGGGTGGTCTCAGAGAAGATATTCAGCTCGCTCTTGTTCTCTTCGAGCCCTTGAGATACGGTGAGTTCTACAACATGGCACTGAAGCAAGAGGCTGCTCAGTTGAGGTGTGATGCTTCCAAGAAGCGAGTCAGAGATGCTACTCCTTCTTCCTCTACTCAAGTTGCCAAGCAGCAGAAGTTTTGGCTTCCTCCTCCTCCGTTCCGTCAGCCATATCAGCAGAAGAGTAAAGCTGGCAGTGGTTCTTCCCACCCACCCAACCCTGGCTTTCAGAACAAGACTTCGTCTCAAGCTCCAAGATCGAGTGCTCCGTATCACCGTCCGCTTTCAGAGGTCACGTGCAACAAGTGCCAACAGAAGGGTCACTATGCCAACAAGTGTCTCAACCAGAGGCGTCTTCCTCCTCCTCCTCCTGTCAGATCGACAAGTACAGTTGTGGTCAAGCATAACCCCAAGCATGCCAAGGTCAATTTGATGAATGCAGCTCAGGCAGAGGACTCGTCAGATGTGATCATGGGTAACCTTCCTGTTAATGATATTCCCGCGAAAGTACTTTTTGACTCTGGTGCATCGCATTCCTTCATGTCTTTCCCATTTGCATAGGAGAACAATTTTAGTACTAAGGCTTTACCTAGAGCTATGCAAGTTGTCTCTCCAGCTAAGCGTCTGAGTTCTAGTTTGATGGTTCCGGATATTTCTATCTTGATGGGTGATTTCAAGTTTCTGGCTTCTCCAATGGTTCTTGGTAACTCGGATATTGATCTTATTCTCGGGATGGATTGGCTTTCTAAGCACAAGGCTCAGCTTGATTGTGCAGCCAGGCAGATTCAATTGACTCATTCGTCGGAGGATGTAATTGTCTTTGCCGCTCGGGATAATTCCATCCGTCTGTTTTCTCTCAATGAGAAGGGTGAATTGGATGCCATCTCTCAAATTCCAGTCGTTTGTGAATATCAAGACGTCTTTCCAGAAGAGCTTCCAGGAATGCCTCCGCACCGGCCAGTTGAATTCGTTATTGATCTTGAGCCTGGCACGGAACCTGTGTGCAAACGTCCTTACAAGCTCGGACCTGAAGAGTTGAAGGAGCTGAAGAAGCAACTCGATATGCAAGAGAAAATGGGTCTCATCCGGCCTAGTTCTTCTCCGTGGGGTTGTGGTGTTCTTTTTGTGAAGAAGAAGGATAGAACGGACCGACTTTGTGTTGATTACCGTCCAGTGAACAAGAAGACCATCAAGAACAAATATCCACTTCCCAACATCAATGAGCTGTTCAAACAACTCAAAGGTGCCCAAGTATTCTCCAAGCTTGATCTCCGTATGGGCTATCATCAGATTCGCATTCGTGAAGAAGATATTCCCAAGACAGCATTCGGAACAAGCTTTGGTTCATATGAATACACTGTCATGTCTTTTGGCCTCGCCAACGCTCCTCCGACGTTCTCTCGCATGATGAACTTCATCTTCAACGCCTACACCAATGACTTCGTTTTGGTCTATCTCGACGACATTCTGGTTTCTCCAAGAACAAAGAAGATCATGCCAAGCATTTGCGTTTGGTTCTCGATAAGCTCAGAGAACATCAGTTCTATGCCAAGTTCTTCAAGTGTGAATTTTGGCTTAATGAGGTTCTTTATCTTGGTCATATCATCTCTGCCAAGGGCATTGCCATGAATCCTGAGAAGGTGTCTGCAATTGTGAATTGGGAACCTCCTCAGAATGTGAAGCAACTCCGCAGTTTTCTCGGTCTCGCAAGCTATTGCCGAAGATTCGTTGAAAACTTTTCTAAGATTGTGAAGCCTCTCTCAAATCTTCTTCAGAAGCACGTCAAGTACGTTTGGTCTCCAGAGTGTGATATTGCTTTCAACACTTTGAAAGAGAAATTGATCACTGCTCCAGTTCTGACTCCGCCTGATGAATCCAAGCCGTACGAGGTCTTTTGTGATGCCTCTCTCCAAGGTATTGGCGCAGTATTGATGCAAGAGAAGAAAGTTGTTGCTTATACATCTCGCCAGTTGAAGCCTAATGAGAAGAACTACCCCACTCATGATCTCGAGTTGGCGGCAGTTGTGCATGCTCTTTTGACTTGGAGACATCTTCTATTGGGAAGAAAAGTGGACATTTTCACTGATCACAAGAGTCTCAAGTACATCTTCACTCAGCCTAATATCAACCTCAGGCAAACTCGATGGGTCGAAATGATTCAAGAGTATAGTTCGAGTATCGAGTATACTCCAGGCAAGGCTAATGTGATTGCTGATGCTTTGAGCAGGAAAGCTTACTGCAACAGTCTGATTCTCAAGCCTTATCAACCCGAGCTTTGTGAAGCTTTCCGCAAACTTAATCTGCAAGTTGTTCCTCAAGGTTTCCTCGCCAACCTTCAAGTCTCTCCTACCTTAGAAGACCAGATTCGCCAAGCCCAGATTCTTGATGCTATGGTGAAAAAGGTGAAGATTGGGATTGCCAAGAGTCAGTCCAAGTACAAGTGCTACCGCCTTGATGACAAGGACACTCTCTTCTTCGAGGATCGTATTGTTGTGCCCAAAGGTGACCTCCGTAAAGTGATCATGAACGAGGCTCACAATTCTCTCCTCTCCATCCACCCTGGGAGCACAAAGATGTATCAGGACCTTAAGCAAGCTTATTGGTGGACTCGAATGAAGCGCGAGATCGCTCAATTCGTGAATGAATGTGATGTCTGCAGAACAGTGAAGGCAGAACACCAAAGGCCAGCTGGTCTCCTCCAACCTCTTGCCATTCCAGAATGGAAGTTTGACCACATTGAGATGGACTTCGTGACTGGGTTTCCAAAGTCCAAGCATGGCAATGATGCTATATTCGTTGTCATCGACAAACTCACCAAAGTGGCTCATTTTCTGCCTATCAAAGAGTAGATCACTGCAGCTCAATTGGCGTAACTCTATACCTCTCGCATTGTCTCTCTGCACGGTATTCCTCAAGTCATCTCTTCAGACCGTGGCAGCATCTTTACCTCGAAGTTTTGGGATTCTTTTCAGAAGGCCATGGGCACTAACATCCGTTTCAGCACAACTTTCCATCCTCAAACAAGCGGTCAAGTCGAGCGTGTCAACCAGATTCTTGAAGATATGCTCAGGGCTTGTGTGATCTCCTTCGGCATGAAGTGGGAGGATTGTATTCCTTATGCTGAATTCTCCTACAACAACAGTTTTCAAGCAAGTTCGGGCAAGGCCCCTTTTGAAATTCTGTATGGCAGGAAGTGCCGTACCCCTCTCAACTGGTCTGAAACCGGTGAATGTCAGCTTTTGGGTAATGACTTAATCACAGAGGCAGAAGAAATGTGCAAAGTCATTCGAGATAACCTCAAAGCAGCCCAATCCCGTCAGAAGAGCTACTATGATAGTAAGCATCGTGATTTGGCTTTCGAGATCGGAGATCATGTTTACCTCCGTGTCTCTCCTATGTAAGGTACTCGTTGCTTCGGTATCAAAGGGAAGCTTGCCCCTAGATACGTGGGACCTTTCAAGATTGTCAGCAAGAGAGGCGACCTCGCCTATCAACTCGAGCTTCCTTCAAACTTTGCAAATGTTCATGACGTGTTCCATGTTTCTCGGCTTCGAAAGTGCTTCAAGACTCCTGACCGCACCGTCAACTTCTAGGACATTGAGCTCCAAGAAGATCTCTCTTATCGTGAGCACCCAGTTGCTATTCATGAAGAGACTGAACGCAAGACTCGCAACAAGTCAATCAAATTTCACAAAGTCAACTGGTCACACCATTCCGAGACTTGCCAAGCGGCCTTGGTTTACTACCGGCAGACCGCCTGTCAAGTTTCATACCATTTGGACTTCGTTTGATACTCCAACGGTTAACCGAGGGACCGAAAAGGCCTCGTGTGTGTTGCAGCCCAACACCCCTCCAATTTGGCCCAAAACCCACCAAACTCTTCTCCATGTCCTAGAGTGTTCGATCACGATCGCGTGGCCGAAAACCGCACCTCATTTGGACTCTCCTAGCTCCACTTATGCCTATAAATAGACCCCCCCCCCCGTTTTCGGATCTTCTCCTCCCACGAAACCCTAAAAAAACAAATCTCTGCCGCCGCCGGACAACGTCCGGATCCCGCCGCCCTCTCCCGCGCTGCCACGTGGCAACCGGCGCCCGCCGCCGCCACGGCCCGCCGAGGCCCATCTCCGGCCCTCCTCCCCGCCGCTCGGGCCAGAGGCCGCCGCCCGCGCCCGCGTCGTCCTCCCCGCGGCCGGTGGCCGAGCCCACCTCGCCGCGCTGCCGCTGTTCCTTCCGGCGAGGGCCCGCCGCCCCGAAGCTCAGCGTCGTCCCGCGCCTCGCCTGGCGGCCGCCGCCGCCGCCTCATTCCCCGCGCGCCCCGGGCCTCCCTCGCAGCTCCGGCAAGCCGCCGGCCTCCTCCCCCGTCGATTCCGGCGAACAGCTATAGTAACTCCGGCATGCTCCGAAATCCGTGCCGATCCGGATCTCAGATCTGAAAACCCTAGGATTGACTTTTGCCTCTCCGTTAATTTTTTATGCAATCTTTGACCGGCTATATCTTCGCATCCGTAGCTCCGTTTTGGACATATAGTATATCCAAATGTTCGTCTCAACGAGCACATCATTTCATTCCATTGCATCATTTTCATTAGAGCTCATCTTGATGCCCGAAATGCTGTTAGAAGGAGGCTTCGTGAGTTAATTGTCAGATCTGCTAGTTCATCTTAGACTTTTGTCATTTTTGCCATGATTATTGTGTGCATGATATGCCTGTGAGTCCTGCATATGTTTTATTAAGCATCTTGTTATCTTTCCAGAGGTGCAACCCATGCATTTTTAGGATGTGTGTGGTGACTTGTGCAAGCTTGCAAAGTGAGGCACCCGGTAAATCTGTTTTCTGGGACTTAGTAGTTTTCACTAAGTCTGGGATTATTTAGTTCATGATGCCATATGTTCATGTTATTTCCTAGTGATCCGTGCCCTTTTTGAGGATGATCAGTAAGGGAGTTTTGTTAATCTTATAGTGCTATATCCATCCATGTCTTTGTTTGAAATTATGGAGCACCCTAGCTTGATTCAATCGAGCTCTGCTTTTGCTTCGTTGTGAATCTGGGCAGATCGTCAACTTGTTTGCGATTTTGCCGATGTTATTGTAGTTGATCCGTGCATGCTATGCCATTGTTCTTGCCATGTCTAGCTTGTATTTTGTGCCTTCTTAAAGGATGTATGCTTGTATTGCCATGACTTGCACCGTGGTGAGTGCATTGAGCTCGTAAACATGCCTTCGTGAATTATGTTTCAGCATGTCCCAGTTTTCACTAAGTCTGAAAACTGATTATGTTTTTACTATGTTCGTGTGCTTGTTAGTATATTTTGTGATCCCTTTTGGCTCAAGGTCACTAAGGGACTTTTGTTAAGCTTGTTGAGTAGCTCCATGCCATGTCTTTCTTTGTCATGTTCAGGTCCTGTAGCATGTTGTTTTGTTGCTCCGAAGAGGGCTATATGATCTGAAATTCCAGACAAGTGTCAATTTCACTAAGTCTGAGATCTGTTTTACCATTTGCGTTTTTGCCATGCTGGTTTGAACCTGTTAATGGATGATTTGGACGTAGATCAGTGCTAGACTTTTGTTAAGAATCTTGTTTGCATCCCTGCCATGTATTTTGTTGTCATGTTTGGGTGCTGTAGCATGTTCATTTCATTGCATTTAGATGCCTACTTGATGTAAATCGCAGACCGGTGTCATATTTGAATCGCTTGCCATTTCCAAACCGTAACTCCGATTCCGGCGTTCTTTATATCGTTTTCAAGCGATTTCATCTCATCATTCCAGTGGCACACTTGGTTTTCCAAGTTGAGGCCAGGTTCATGCATTTCCTGTCATATCTTGCATTTTGCATCCCGCATCGCATCCCGCATAGCATACCATCATTGCATCTTATTGTTTGAGCTTGCACGTGGTTGATTGTATCCTTGTTGATTGTTTGTCTTGTTTGGGTAGAGCCGGGAGAAGAGTTCGCTAACGAGGAGCCCGTTGAGTTTGCTTTTGAGGATCCAGTCAACTCTGACAGCTTTGCAGGCAAGATGATCATACCCTCGAAATCACTACTATCTTTGTTATGCTAGTTTGCTCGCTCTTTGCTATGCCAATGCTACAATGCCTACCTTTTGCTTGTCAGCCTCCCAATTGCCATGTTGAATATCTAACCCACCATGTCCTAGCAAACCGTTGATTGGCTATGTTACCGCTTTGCTCAGCCCTTCTTATAGCGTTGCTAGTTGCAGGTGAAGATTGGAGCCGTTCCTTGTCGGAACATTTATTTACTTGTTGGGATATCATTATATTATCTTGCTATCTTAATGCATCTATATACTTGGGAAAGGGTGGAAGGCTCGGCCTCTTGCCTAGTGTTTTGTTCCACTCTTGCCGCCCTAGTTTCCGTCATATCGGTGTTATGTTCCCGGATTTTGCGTTCCTTACGCGGTTGGGTTATAATGGGAACCCCTTGATAGTTCGCCTTGATTAAAGCTTTTCCAGCAATGCCCAACATTGGTCTTACCATTCGCCACCTAGTCTCTTTTTCCCTTGGGTTACGGGTCATCTTATTTTAACCCCCCCCCCCCGGGCCAGTGCTCCCTCTGAGTGTTGGTCCGAACTGAGCTGCCTGCGGGGCCACCTCGGGGAAACTTGAGGGTTGGTTTTACTCGTAGCTAGTCTCATCTGAGTGTGCCCTGAGAACGAGATATGTGCAGCTCCTATCGGGATTTTTCGGCACATTCGGGCGGTGTTGCTGGTCTTGTTTTAACCTGTCGAAGTGTCTTGAGTTACCGAGATACCGAGTCTGATCGGAACGTCTTGGGAGGAGGTCTATTACTTCGTTGACCGTGAGAGCTTGTCATGGGCTAAGTTGGGACTCCCCTGCAGGGATTGAACTTTCGAAAGCCGTGCCCACGGTTATGGGCAGATGGGAATTTGTTAATGTCCGGTTGTAGATAACTTGAACCTTAATTAATTAAAATGGATCAACTGAGTGTGTTACCGTGATGGCCTCTTCTCGGCGGAGTCCGGGAAGTGGACACGGTGTTGGAGTAATGTTTGCGCAGGTTATTCTCTAGCTTCTCGCTCGTGCTTTGCCTCCTCTTCTCGCTCTCTTTTGCGAATAAGTTAGCCACCATACTTGCTAGTTGCTTGCTGCAGCTCCACTCATATTTTACCTTGCCTTACCTATAAGCTTGAATAGTCTTGATCGCGAGGGTGCGAGATTGCTGGGTCCCTGTGGCTCACAGATTACTATTACACCAGATGCAGGGCCCGATGATTCCGCTCCAGGAGACGCGTATGAGCTCAAGTGGGAGTTCGACAAAGACTCTCAACGATACTACGTTTCCTTTCCCGATGATCAGTAGTGGTGCCCAGTTGGGGGTGATTGGGACCATTGTCGCTTGTTGGGTTCTCTTTATTTTGGCGCCGTAGTCGGGCCATGAGTGTTTTGGATGATGTAATGTTATTTATGTACTTGATTGGCGTGGCGAGTGTAAGCCAACTATGTTATCTCCCCTTTTATTATCATATTACATGGGATGTTGTGAAGATTGCCTAACTTGCGACATATGCCTTAAATGCGATTATGTCTCTAAGTCGTGCCTCGACACGTGGGAGCTATAGTCGCATTGAGGGTGTTACAAGGCAACAACAGCGAATAACTAGAAGACACCTGGCGCAATGGTCTCGGGGCGTTACATCCCTAACCCACAGGTCTTTTCCCAGGATCTTACGTGACCTTTCTAATTTTCCCGGAGCTATCCTCAAATTTTCTGAATGTTTGACGTAAGAATGAATTGTCATCAGTCAAATGTCTTTCTCCTAGATCTTTCAAATTCTGGTCATCGTTGGTTCATCATTTCTATTCTTCATTGTTCCGTAGTGACTCATTAATTGTCATGATGGTTCTCATCATCATTCTCAAACATTTTAAGACCGAAGAAGAGTTTCTCTTAAATCTTGCTCCATTCTCTTCTAAATTCATGGTTCTAGCTTGCTGCCATCCTCTCATAATTGTTTTTGATTGTGAGAATTCTTTTCACCCATCCGGAGCAATTCAAGAGACTTCTCAGATTGATTCTCCGTAGCCCATCATCTCAGAAGTATTCATTCCAGCTTTCAGCTCTCGTTCTCCAAATCTTACCGTTGCATCATTCAAATATTCTCTAATCAGCTCGTGATCTCTTCTTTCTCTTGTATCAAATTCTCTCAAGCATCTTCATTCATTTGCTAATTCTTCCCAGTGTTTCTTTATCTTTTCTTCGTTCATTTTCAATTCTTACAGTGGTTTTTTCAAGAGTTCTCTTCCTTTGTTTTCATATCAATTTATTCGTTGTTTCAATCCTACCGGTGGTTCGTCGAACACCTTCTCAAGTTTGCGCTATATCTATCTTAATCCTTTCTATGAGAAGAAGTAGTATGCCAAATCCGTTGCTTGACATCAATTTAATTGATGAAGGGTAAGCATAATGTAATTCTTATTCTTGTTTCATCCAAGTGATTAATTCCTTATTCCGGAGGTTCATCAAAATTATTAATTTCATTTATTTCATCTTTCCTTTCCGGAGTTCCCAGTTTTACACTATCTCGCCGCAAAGCTCCATCTAATCATTGCACGGATTCACCTTGTGTTTTTCTACTTCTCTTTCCTTTATTTTTATCATCCTTTTATTACCGGAGTTCTTCATGGAGTTTCTACATGGTGGTTCGTCAAGGAATCTTTTCATCTCTTCATTGTTCCCTATCAATCATTGTTTTCCGTGGTGGAATTTCACCTCAAATTTTGATATGTTTTCCATAAGCCCACTTCAAGCTTATCCTTTCGTTGTTGATAATCCAACAACTCTATTCTAGCATTTGTTCTAACCGTGCTCTCTCAAGATCTTGTTTCCATCCATTCATTCCATTGCATTCTTTCATTTCTTCCGGAGGCATTGTGTTGTTGCTCTCTTCTCTCATCATCTCGAGTTGTGAGGATAGTGTTCTTTTCATGCTTGTCATTTAACCGGAGTGTTGTGTCCTCTGCTCAAGTTCTTTTCATCTTATCAAGTCTTGCATCTCTTTTATCCGGAGTGCTATCCGAATTTGTTCTTCCTTGTTCCTCTTTCCTAACGGAGTTGTCGTGGAATCGTCACGGCAGATGTCCTTAGTGTCAGGACTTAGTCGCGAGGCCAACGCATCAATGTGGTAGCTTGAGAGGGGTTGAGTGGAATCGAGAAACGCAACACAAGACAAGGGTTTAGATAGCTTTGGGCCCCGGAAACATCATCCGGTAATAACCCTACATGTTGTTTGTGGCTAGGTCTCATTATGATCATGAGGGAGTCGCCGGTAGGCCGGCTCTTTGTGTCTAGCCCTAAAGATTATTTTTCTGTCCCTCTTTGGGGAGCCCTGCCCCTCCTTATATATGTTGAAGGGGCGGGTTACATGTGAAGTCCTAGTAGGACTAGGACTAGTCTATCCTTTCTCACAAGTTGAATACAAGTCCGGGTCTTGCTTCCTCGTAACGGAAATATTCGTCATCCCTTTCCTCATAAGCCAGCCCACCAGAGCATAAGCTAGCCTGCTAGGCCTTGGGCCTTGTCGTCCGTCTGATCCACCCGCCGGGTCTCTAGTGAGTCGCTAAGCTCCAGCCAGGTCTCTGGTGAGTCGCCAAGCCCGGCCGGGTCATGATTCCGGCCGGGTCATACCGTGGGGTACATCCCCGACATTAGCCCCCAGTTTAATTTGGATTTATCCATGTTAAACTGATCCTGTAAAATAAACACAAGAACAAACTTGATAGATTGTGCTATGGGTTAAATATTTTCCTGAACCGGCACCTGATTATCTTTAAGTCCTTGTCGTTTCCTCCTGGATGCATACTCAAAGATCTTATAGCAAATCTCTTTTAACAGATATGTCCAAACCTTGCCAATGCAAAAATCCAGATACTTCTTTTGAGAAATCCGGGTCAATAGGCCAGCTTCAAAGCCAATTTGCAGACATTGGTATCTTATAGAGAAATATTGTAATAAATATTGAATCGGCTTCCAAAGCGTCAGCTTAAAAAAATATTGGTCTTGAAAAACTCATCTGACTTTCAGCCAGCTTGTAGAACTTGCCGGTTTATCATTGCCAAAATATCCGGTTTGTAAATATTGATAGCACCGGGTCATAATTGTTGCCGACGCCGGGTCATAGTTATTGGTGACGTCGGGTCAATCTAGTTTACTCAAAAACTGAGAATTTGAAGATTTTTCTCCCTTATATCCATATTACCTGTAGCCCCCAAGTCTTGAGCAGAAACAAAGTGATGACTTAAGACTTGCCTCAATATAAATACTGCCACTTTGAAGAAATCCATGTTGTTCATCTTAGTCACTAGTAAAGACTAAATACTCCATATATGTAGCCCCCAAGTGCCGGGTTGTCATGCTTGCAGCAACCTGGGACTTGTAATTGCCTTATACTCATAAAAAACTATAACCTGTATAGCCCCCAAGGGTCGGGTCATTATGCAATAATGAGAAGGGACTTTATAAATATGATCATATAGACTTGAACAACAACGTGTAGCCCCCAAGGGTCGGCTTAGTAAGATAATATTGAGCTGGGACTTTATATATACTTCTTTTGAAAAGAACATTATATGATGTAACCCCCATCATGAGGCTGGAACCCACGTCCACAAGGTTAAGAGCTTTGTGCTTTACCAACTGAGCAGTGGACCCTTCAATATAATGGAATAAAACTTGTGTACCTTGAATTATTGACAGGAGCAATTGATAGCCCCCAAGGGCCGGCTCATTATGATGTAATGAGTCAGGTCTTCAATAAGGCCAGTCAAATTGTCTTTGCATTAGCCCCCAAGTGCCATGGTGCATGCTGACAGTGACATGGGACTTGCATATTTGATATAATCTCAGTCTGAATAATGTAGCCCCCAAGTGCCGGGTTGTAAGCCTGCAGCAACTCGGGACTATTCCTTTCATTGTAGAATAAATCATATCCATTGATAAAATAATATCCATTGCACTGAAGCGACTTTGAAAACCTCAATCGTAATATTGGTTATTGATAACCATAATAAAAATCTAGACATGTTGGCTATTAAAGATTTGAATAACCCGGTTTGAAAACCTCAATCATTTAATATCATAATGAAAATCCAGCCAAGTTTGGCTATTTAAAGATTCAAATACCTTATC
Organism: Triticum urartu; assembly: GCF_003073215.2. Classification (NCBI taxonomy): domain Eukaryota; kingdom Viridiplantae; phylum Streptophyta; class Magnoliopsida; order Poales; family Poaceae; genus Triticum; species Triticum urartu. Next base: position 367,695,133 of record NC_053023.1, on the reverse strand, counting down.
TGTTGACAAGTAAATCTGGAGTTTAAATACCCGGTGGCTCTTGACCGATGGCGATTTAATACGCCTACATTGTAAACCGGAATTTTTATAACCCGTCGACTTATAGCCTTTGAGAAAATCAAGAATTGATAACCCTTTTGAGACACCAGTTTCAATCTTTGATGATGGGCTTGAACTTAATCATTTATGTAAGTCATAGCTCTATAAATCCTGCACATAAGTAGATCACAAGATCCCTTGGCGGTTTACCGCAGGGTGGGTCATAATATCTCACATATAACCACTGTGATATTGAATTTGTACTGCCGGTTTACATGACCTTTGCAGTAAGGGTGACAACCCAATCCTTAGAAGCCAATACTTCCAAATATATGATGATTGTCACATGCTGGCGACTTATCGTCCATAGCCAAGCCAGGTTTAAACGAAACCACACTCATATGCTTCAGATATGAGAAAAAAGGATAAAAAAACCCAAAAGATTGTTTGCAAAAACTTAAACCAAATAAAAATCGAAGTTTCTGATTCGAATACGATCAGTAAACCGTTCCAAAGGGGTTAAGCCCCCTAGCGAGTTTGGCTTTGCGCCGATCAAAAGGGTTACGACAGCTATGTTCTCTTTGGTTCGAATACGACCTATGTTTGAACAGGAAGCCCCCAAGTGACCATATAAATTTTGGCATCACGCCGATCAAAAGGGTACCGACAGCTATGCTCGATGAGCAGGAAGCCCCCAAATGACCATAATAAGGTAAGCCGTAAGGCAGGATACCCATGTTTGAACCGCGCATCATGGCAGCAAGTTCTCTTTGGCAACCTTTTATTTTTCTGAGAACTCGAATCTTGCGAGAGATTAATTCTTCTTGAACCGAAACTTTAAACCGGATTTGAAAGCTTCCAAACTTTGTGGGAGACAGATTGTCCTTGAGCCAGATGTTTAAACCGGATTTAAGAAAAAGATTTGTAAGAGACAAATTTACCTTGAGCCGGATGTTTGAACCGGATTTGAGAGCTTCAAAGCTTTGCGGGAGAGAGATGTCTCTTGAACCGGATTTTAAACCGGAATCTTTATTTTGAGCCGGAAATTTCTGACGGCCTTTTAAGTTTTCACCAATATGGCGGTAGCCTCCGGGGCCGGGTTATCTTCCCTCCAATGATCCAGAGTTCCCGAGTCATGTCATTGTAGCCCCTGAGTCTTAAGACTACTCGAGGAGTTGGCTTGAGTCTCTCCATATTTAACAGTGATATAAACCGGTATGAGCCATTCAACATCTCAGTGATATAACTTGTCCTGCACTGGAGAACTTGCAAGCCAGAGTAATTTCTCTTTTAAAGAAAGCAATATATAATATAAAATATAATGGATAGATTTCACCTGATGCGTCAGGCCAGTAATTATCACCGTGGAGTTGATAATCACCATGATGAAGTGGAAATCAATCACGAGTGAGTCGGCTGCAGGGGCAGACAGATGAGTCGGCCGCTGTGTTTGTAAGCCGGTGTGGACGAACAAGTTGTCCTCCTCATTGTAAGCCGGCGCGGACGCGTGAACCGGCCGCGACAACGGACGGGCGCGTCGTCCGTGGCGTTGTAAGGCGGCGCGGATGGGCAAGTCGGCTGACGTGTTGATGCAAAATGAACCGCAACACACATGTCCGTGAAGCTGTACGGCACAGCCGAACGTGCATCCGTGATATAATGGTATAAACAATTGTCCTGTGTATAAAAATGTTACAGGGCAGAGTAATTGTTTTTTGACAAAAAACAATAAGTGTTTAATAAGATAAATTCAGATAGATATCACCTGATATTTGTGAATGACCGATGATCTGTATGCCATGTCAGAGGTGGCTCAATATAATTTCGGTGGTTCAAGCAGACCGGTGACTCCCAGCGGCTCAACCTAGCAGAGGCGGCTCAACGCGGCCTCAGAGGCTCAATAAACGCTAGTCCAAAAATGATGCTGGCACGCGCGTTACGCGGCACTTTTGTAATGAATAATGATCCTACGAAAAAATATCACAGACCAACGTAATTGTTTTTTAATAAAAATAATATGTGCTAATAAAATATATAAAAAGGATAGCACCTAGTTTTTTTTGTTGGACGGATGAGTTGGCCGCGGCGATGACTTGGCTGCGGCCGTTTCGTCTAATTTTTGCAATTCTATTCAATGGATCAAGAGCAAGCGGCTTGAACAGGTGACTCGTCGTCGTCGGCTCAAGGTCACCGCGGAGACGGCCGCGAGGCAGGGACGGCTTGAGGAGCGGGCGCAGGTTAGGCCGCGGAGGCGTGGGCCGCAAGGGCGGCTTGCGAGCAGAGGATCGGCGCCACGGCAGAGGACAGAGGAGTCACGCGGCGACTTACAGCCGTGGCGAAACTCGGTGGCGATTTCCAACTCCCGTGGTTGAGGTGTGACTTGGCGGGGCTTGGGCGACTCAAGGCGCAGGTGGACTAATGCCAGTGAAACGGACGGCCCGTAGGGGCGTAAATCAGCAGAACAGCCGGTGAAGACGAAACACTGCAGCGACGGCGGCTCGGAGCCAATAGGGCGGATCTGGCAGCTGGGCCTCAAGCGGCCGGAACGACGGCTCGAAGCCAGGGCAAACCGGCTTGGAGCCCGGCCGCGGCGACTCAGGCAAGCCGTAACAAAGGCCCTGGCTGTAGAAGCGAAGACGAGACACTAGAGGCTCACGGTCGAAGGAGACGGGCCAGTGAAGCCCATGGAGACAGTGCGGCGGCTCGCGGACAGGTCTTGGCGGAGGCCGGCCGACGCGTCATGTTGATATACTCATATTTTGATATGTATTTTGATATTTAGAGACGTACGATTCCTTGATCCATACGTGGATTAATAGTGCTAGCTTAGGTAATTGGACCGATCAGACTTGACGCTTTGACGTAATGGAAAGAGTAGTACTTTTGCCTCGGGACTTGAACCCGCCAACTCCTGCTTCATGGGGTTTCACGATCGGAGGGGCAGTATTAACCCAGCCGGACAGGTACCTGCCTGACGCTGCACACGTATGCGAGGGCCCATGGCAAAAGGATCTCAAGGATAATTCCACAGCCTACTTCTTGTCAATCTCGGACACTGCTGCGCACAATCGAAATCCCATCGGTCTTGGCGACTTGATTCCTGTACTGGTCGGACAGATCAACTGTAACTCGATTAAATTTGCACGCGTTCAGACAGAAACCCTGTGGGTCTCGATGACGTGCGACTGTACCAGCCGAATACAGCAGCTTTGCAATAGAGTCAATCTTAACCAGATTGACCTTACGATAGCGACGGCGTACAGACGCAGCCACTCTGATCTTGACTGATGAACCTGCGGCTGATGTGAATCCTTCTAATCTGAATCTTTCTTCACCTGAAAAAATTGCAAACTTCTTGAAACCATAAAAATAGACCCCTTTAAGAACTCAACACCACCGTGCGCAGACCCCACGGTGGGCGCCAACTGTCGTGGAATCGTCACGGCAGATGTCCTTCGTGTGAAGACTTAGTCGCGAGGCCAACGCAACACAAGACAAGGGTTTAGACAATTTCGGACCCCGAAAACATAATGCAGTAATAACCCTACATGCTTTTTGTGGCTAGGTCTTATTATGATCATGAGGGAGTCGCCGGTAGGCCGGCTCTTTGTGTCTAGCCCTAAAGATTATTTTTCTGTTCCTCTTTGGGGAGCCCTGCCCCTCCTTATATATGTTGAAGGGGCGGGTTACATGTGAAGTCCTAGTAGGACTAGGACTAGTCTATCCTTTGTCACAAGTTGAATACAAGTCCGGGTCTTGCTTCCTCATAACGGAAATATTCGTCATCCCTTTCCTATTAAGCCGGCCCACCAGAGTATAAGCCGGCCTGCTAGGCCTTGGGCCTTGTCGTCCGTCTGATCCGCCCGCCGGGTCTCCAGTGACTCGCCAAGCTCCAGCCAGGTCTCTGGTGAGTCGCCAAGCACGGCCGGGTCATGATTTCGGCCGGGTCATACCGCGGGGTACATCCCCGACAGGAGTGTTTTCAACTTTGATCATCTCCGTTGTATTCTTTCTTTCAAGTTGTTCAACCTTTCAAGGTTCTTTGGTTTCACTCGTTTGTCAAATAAGCAACTTATTTTTACCTCTTATTCTTCCTCTTCCTTTTCCCTCCGGTGCCATCCTAGATCTTGGGACGAGATCCTCTTATAGTGGTGGAGTGTTGTGATGCCCCGAGACCATTGCGCCAGGTGTTTTCTGGTTTTTTCATTGTTGTTGCCTTGTATTTTGCTTGCGGTGTTGCATCTCGTCATGTCATCATGTGCATTGCATCATCATGTTTTCAAAACTTGCATTCGTCCGGGTCTCCCCGTTCTCTCTGTTGTCCGTTCTGAGCCCAACCACACTTGCACGCGCTAGCGGCACCTCCGAAATATTAGTTTACAAGTGGCCAGAAAATTTTCTTGGAATGGGGTGAAATTTGGCATGCGGTGTTGTTATGTTGTCAGTAGGCCGCCTGCCAAATTTCATCGCGTTTGGAGTCCGTTTGATGTCCCAACGGATAACTATAGCGGCATTATAGCCGATCTAATCGTCCGACGTTTTCGGTCTTCGAAAACTGCTGCCGGGTCTCTCTCTCTTCTCTTCTCTCAGCCCGAGGCCTTCTGCACAGTCCACTACCTACCATCAGGCCCAATCTAACCTCTCTCGTCAGCTGATGTCTACTAGACAACCTTCTTCTTGTAGCCGTTGTTGGGCCTCCAAGTGCAGAGGTTTGTAGAACAGTAGCAAATTCCCCTCAAGTGGATGACCTAAGGTTTATCAATCCGTAGGAGGCGTAGAATGAAGATGGTCTCTCTCAAGCAATCCTGCAATCAAATAACAAAGAGTCTCTTGTGTCCCCAACACACCCAATACAATGGTAAATTGTATAGGTGCACTAGTTCGGCGAAGAGATGGTGATACAAGTTCTATATGGATGGTAGATAAAGGTTTTTGTAATATGAAAATATAAAAACAGCAAGGTAACTAATGATAAAAGTAAGCATAAATGGTATTGCAATGCTAGGAAAGAAGGCCTAGGGTTCATACTTTCACTAGTGCAAGTTCTCTCAACAATAATAACATAATTGGATCACATAACTATCCCTCAACATGCAACAAAGAGTCACTCCAAAGTCACTAATAGCAGAGAACAAATGAAGAGATTATGGTAGGGTACGAAACCACCTCAAAGTTATTCTTTCTAATCAATCCGTTGGGCTATTCCTATAAGTTTCACAAACAGCCCTAGAGTTTGTACTAGAATAACACCTTAAGACACAAATCAACCAAAACCCTAATGTCACCTAGATACTCCAATGTCACCTCAAGTATCTGTGGGTATGATTATACAATATGGATCAAACAATCTCAGATTCATCTATTCAACTAACACATAGAACCTCAAATAGTGCCCCAAAGTTTCTACCGGAGAGTCAAGACGAAAACATGTGCCAGCCCCTATGCATAGATTCCCAAGGCCACGAAACCCATAAGTTGATCACCAAAACATATATCAAGTGGATAATAGAATACCCCATTATCACCACAGGTATCCCACGCAAGACATACATTAAGTGTTCTCAAATCCTTAAAGACTCAATCCGATAAGATAACTTCAAAGGGAAAACTCAATCCATTACAAGAGAGTAGAGAGGGAGAAACATCATAAGATCCAACTATAATAGCAAAGCTCGCGATACATCAAGATCGTGCCACCTCAAGAACACGAGAGAGAGAGAGATCAAACACATAGCTACTGGTACATACCCTCAACCCCGAGGGAGAACTACTCCCTCCTCGTCATGGAGAGCATCGGGATGATGAAGATGGCCACCGGAGAGGGATTCCCCCTCCGGCAGGGTGCCGGAACGGGTCTAGATTGGTTTTCGGTGGCTACGAGGCTTCTGGCGGCGGAACTCCTGATCTATTCTGCTCCCCGAAGTTTTTAGGGTATATGGGTATATATGGGAGGAAGAAGTACGTCGGTGGACCTCCGGGCTGTCCACGAGGCAGGGGGCGCGCCCAGGGGGTGGGTGCGCCCCCCACCCTCGTGGGCAACCCGGGACTCTCCTGGTCCAACTCCGATACTCCGTGGGCTTCTTCTGGTCCAAAAATAAGTTCCATGAAGTTTCAGGTCAATTGGACTCTGTTTGATTTTCCTTTTCTGTGATACTCTAAAACAAGGAAAAAACAGAAAGTGGTACTGGGCTCTGGGTTAATAGGTTAGTCCCAAAAAATAATATAAAAGTGTATAATCAAGCCCATAAACATCCAAAACAGATAATATAATAGCATGGAACAATCAAAAATTATAGATACGTTGGAGACGTATCAGCATCCCCAAGCTTAATTCTTGCTCATCCTCAAGTAGGTAAATGATAAAAATAGAATTTTTGATGTGTAATGCTACTTGGCATAATATCAATGTAATTCTTCTTAATTGTGGTATGAATATTCACATCCGAAAGATTCAAGATAAAAGTTCTATATTGACATAAAAATAATAATACTTCAAGCATACTAACTAAGCAATCATGTCTTCTCAAAATAACATGGCTAAAGAAAGCTATCCCTACAAAATCATATAGTCTGGCTATACTCCATCTTCACCACATAAAGTATTTAAATCATGCACAACCCCGATGACAAGCCAAGCAATTGTTTCATACTTCTGATGTTCTCAAACTTTTTCAATCTTCACGCAATACATGAGCGTGAGCCATGGACATAGCACTATAGGTGGAATAGAATGGTGGTTGTGGAGAAGACAAAAAGGAGAAGATAGTCTCACATCAACTAGGCGTATCAACGGGCTATGGAGATGCCCATTAATAGATATCAATGTGAGTGAGTAGGGATTGCCATGCAACGGATGCACTAGAGCTATAAATGTATGAAAGCTCAATAAAAGAAACTAATGGGTGTGCATCCAACTCGCTTGTTCACGAAGACCTAGGGCACTCGACGAGGCCCATTGTTGGAATATACAAGCCAAGTTATATAATGAAAATTTCCCACTAGTATATGAAAGTGAAAAAACAAGAGACTCTCTATCATGAAGATCATGGTGCTACTTTGAAGCACAAGTATGGTAAAAGGATAGTAGCATTGCCCCTTTTTTTTATTTGGCCTTTTTTTGGCCTTTCTCTTTTTTTCCTTTCTTTTTTTATTTGGCATTTCTCTTTTTTGGGGCAATGCTCTATTAATGATGATCATCACACTTCTATTTATTTACAACTCAAAGATTACAAGTCGATACCAGAACAAGATATGACTCTATGTGAATGCCTCCGGCGGTGTACCGGGATGTGCAATGACTCATGAGTGACATGTATGAAAGAATTATGAGCGGTGGCTTTGCCACAAATACAATGTCAACTACATGATCATGCAAAGCAATATGACAATGATGGAGCGTGTCATAGTAAACGAAACGGTGGAAAGTTGCATGGCAATATATCTCGGAATGGCTATGGAAATGCCATGATAGGTAGATATGGTGGCTGTTTTGAGGAAGGTATATGGTGGGTTTATGATACCGGCGAAAGGTGCGCGGTATTAGAGAGGCTAGCAATGGTGGAAGGGTGAGAGTGGTATAAACCATGGACTCAACATCAATCATAAAGAACTCACATACTTATTGCAAAAATCTATTAGTTATCGAAACAAAGTACTACGCGCATGCTCCTAAGGGGATAGATTGGTAGGAAAACACCATCGCTCGTCCCCGACCGCCACTCATAAGGAGGACAATCAATAAATACATCATGCTTCGACTTCTTAACATAACAGTTCACCATACGTGTATGCTACGGGAATCACAAACTTCAACACAAGCATTTCTCAAATTCACAACTACTCAACTAGCACAACTCGAATATCACCATCTCCATATCTCAAAACAATTATCAACTATCAAACTTCTCATAGTATTCAATGCACTTTATATGAAAGTTTTTATTATATCCCTCTTGGATGCCCATCATATTAGGACTAATTTCATAACCAAAGCAAATTACCATGTTGTTCTAAAAGACTTTCAAAATAATATAAGTGAAGCACGAGAGTTCACCTATTTCTTCAAAATAAAACCACCATCGTGCTCCAAAAAGATATAAGTGAAGCACTAGAGCAAATGACAAACTACTCCGAAAGATATAAGTGAAGATCAATGAGTAGTCGAATAATCATGCAACTATGTGAAGACTATCTAACATTTAAGAATTTCAGATCTTGTTATTTTATTCAAACAGCAAGCAAAACAAAATAAAATTAAATGACCTCCAAGCAAAACACATATCATGTGGTCAATAAAAATATAGCTTCAAGTAAAGTTACCGATGAACGAAGACGAAAGAGGGGATGCCTTCCAGGGCATCCCCAAGCTTAGGCTCTTGGTTGTCCTTGAATATTACCTTGGGGTGCCTTGGGCATCCCCAATCTTAGGCTCTTGCCACTCCTTATTCCATAGACCATCGAATCTTTACCCAAAACTTGAAAACTTCACAACACAAAACTTATCAGAAAACTCGTAAGCTCCATTAGTATAAGAAAATAAATCACCACTTAGGTACTGTTGTGAACTCATTATAAATTCATATTGGTGTAATATCTACTATATTAAAACTCATCTATGGTTCATACCCTCCGATGCAACTCATAGATTCATCAAAATAAGCAAACAACACATAGAAAACAGAATCTGTCAAAAACAGAACAGTCTGTAGTAATATGGATCAAACTTATACTTCTGGAACTCATAAAATTCTCAAATAAATTGGTGGACCTGAGGAATTTGTCTATTAATCCTCTTCAAAAATAATCAACTTAATAACACTTTCCAAATAAAAATGGAAGCAGTACTCATGAGTGCTAAAGTTACTGTTTTTTTACAGGAAGATTAAAAAGACTTTCCCCAAGTCTTCCAAATGGTTCTACTCGACACAAACACTAATTAAAACATAAAAACTCAATCATAACAGAGGCTAGATGATTAATTTATTACTAAACAGGAACAAAAAGCAAGTAACAAAAATAAAGTTGGGTTGCCTCCCAACAAGCGCTATCGTTTAACACCCCTAGCTAGGCATGATGATTTCAATGATGCCCACATAAAAGATAAGAATTGTAACATAAAGAGAGCATCATGAAGAATATGACTAGCACTTTTGTTGGAAATATGACCTAGAGAAAATAATAAAATGGTTATTATTATATTTCATTGTTCATGCTATAATTGTGTTATCCAGAAATCATAATACATGTGTGAATACATAGACCACAACACGTCCCTAGTGAGCCTCTAGTTGACTAGCTCGTTGATCAAAAGATAGTCATGGTTTCCTAACTATGGACATTAGATGTCATTGATAACAGGATCACATCATTAGGAGAATGATGTGATGGACAAGACCCAATCCTAAGCATAGCTCAAAGATCGTGTAGTTCGCTTGCTGTAGCTTTTCTGAATGTCAAGTATCATTTCCTTAGACCATGAGATTGTGCAACTCCCGGATAGGAGTGCCTTGGGTGTGCCAAACGTCACAACGTAACTGGGTGACTATAAAGGTACATTACAGGTATCTCCGAAAGTGTCTGTTGGGTTGGCACGAATCGAGACTGGGATTTGTCACTCCGTATGACGGAGAGGTATCTCTGGGCCCACTCGGTAATGCATCATCATAATGAGCTCAATGTGATCAAGTGGTTGATCACGGGATCATGCATTACGGTACGAGTAAAGTGACTTGCCGTTAACGAGACTGAACAAGGTATTGGGATACCAACAATCGAGTCTTGGGCAAGTAACGTACCGATTGACAAAGGGAATTGTATATGGATTGATTGAATCCTCGACATCGTGGTTCATCCGATGAGATCATCGTGGAGCATGTGGGAGCCAACATGGGTATCCAGATCCCGCTGTTGGTTATTGACCGGAGAGTCATCTCGGTCATGTCTGCATGTCTCCCGAACCCGTAGGGTCTACACACTTAAGGTTCGGTGACGCTAGGGTTGTTAGGAAGACTTGTATGTGATTACCGAATGTTGTTCGGAGTCTCGGATGAGATCCCGGACGTCACGAGGAGTTCCGGAATGGTTCGGAGGTGAAGTTTTATATGTAGGAAGTTGACATACGGTCACCGGAAAGGTTCGGGGGCATATCGGTATTGTACCGGGGCCACTGGAGGAGTTCCGGGGGTCCACCGGGAGGGGCCACCTCTCTCGGAGGGCCTAATGGGCCGTAGAGGAAAGGGGAACCAGCCCTACATGGTCTGGCCGCATCCCTCCCCTTGGGCCCATGCGCCTAGGGTTGGGGGGAAACCCTAAAGGGGGCGCCCCCCTTGCTTGGGGGCAAGCCCCCTCCCCTTGCCCCCCCTCTAGATCTCATCTAGAGGGGGTCGGCCCCCTTCCTCCTTCCCCTATAAATAGAGGGGCAAGGGGAGGGCTGCACACAACATCCAAGGCGCAGCCCCTCCCCTCCCCAACACCTCTCCTCCTCCATAAGAGCTTGGCGAAGCCCTGCCGGAGTACTGCAGCTTCACCACCACCATGTCGCCGTGCTGCCGTTGGAGCCCTCTTCCTCAACCTCTCCCTCCTCCTTACTGGATTAAGGCGCGGGAGACGTCCTCGCTCCGTACGTGTGTTGAACGCGGAGGTGCCGTCCGTTCGGTGCTAGGATCTTCGGTGATTTGGATCACGACGAGTACGACTCCATCAACCCCGTTCTCTTGAACGCTTCCGCTCGTGATCTACAAGGGTATGTAGATGCACTCCTCTCTCCCTCGTTGCTAGATGACTCCATAGATAGATCTTGGTGATGCGTAGAAAATTTTAAAATTCTGCTACGTTCCCCAACAGTGGCATCATGAGCTAGGTCTATGCGTAGTTACTATGCACGAGTAAAACACAAAGCAGTTGTGGGCGTCGATATTGTCAATTTGCTTGCCGCTACTAGTCTTATCTTGATTCGGCGGCATCGTGGGATGAAGCGGCCCAGACCAACCTTACACGTACGCTTACGTGAGACCGGTTCCACCGACTGACATGCACTAGTTGCATAAGGTGACTGGCGGGTGTCTGTCTCTCCCACTTTAGTCAGATCGGATTCGATGAACAGGGTCCTTATGAAGGGTAAATAGAAATTGGCAATTCACGTTGTGGTTTTGGCATAGGTAAGAAACATTCTTGCTAGAAACCTATAGCAGCCACGTAAAAACTTGCAACAACAATTAGAGGACGCTAACTTGTTTTTGCAGCAAGTGCTTTGTGATGTGATATGGCCAAAGGATGTGATGAATGATATATGTGATGTATGAGATGATCATGTTCTTGTAATAGGAATCACGACTTGCATGTCGATGAGTATGACAACCGGCAGGAGCCATAGGAGTTGTCTTTATTTATTTATGACCTGCGTGTCAACATAAACGTCATGTAATTACTTTACTTTATTGCTAAAGCATTAGCCATAGTAGTAGAAGTAATAGATGACGTGACAACTTCAAGAAGACACGATGATGGAGATCATGGTGTCATGCCGGTGACAACGATGATCATGGAGCCCCGAAGATGGAGATCAAAGGAGCAAATGATATTGGCCATATCATGTCACTATTTGATTGCATGTGATGTTTATCATGTTTTGCATCTTATTTGCTTAGAACGACGGTAGCTTAAATAAGATGATCCCTCGTAATAATTTCAAGAAAGTGTTCCCCCTAACTATCCACCGTTGCGAAGGTTCGTTGTTTCGAAGCACCATGTGATGATCGGGTGTGATAGATTCTAACGTTCGAATACAACGGGTGTAAGCCAGATTTACGCACGCAATACACTTAGGTTGACTTGACGAGCCTAGCATGTATAGACATGGCCTCGGAACACAGAAGACCGAAAGGTCGAGCATGAGTCGTATAGAAGATACGATCAACATGAAGATGTTCACCAATGTTGACTAGTCCGTCTCACGTGATGATCGGACACGGCCTAGTTGACTCGGATCATGTTTCACTTAGATGACTGGAGGGATGTCTATCTGAGTGGGAGTTCATTGAGTAATTTGATTAGATGAACTTAATTATCATGAACTTAGTATAAAATCTTTACAATATGTCTTGTAGATCAAATGGCCCACATTGTCCTCAACTTCAACGCGTTCCTAGAGAAAACCAAGCTGAAAGACGATGGCAGCAACTATATGGACTGGGTCCGGAACCTGAGGATCATCCTCATAGCTGCCAAGAAAGATTATGTCCTAGAAGCACTGCTAGGTGACGCACCTGTCCCAGAGAACCAAGACGTTATGAACGCTTGGCAATCACGTGCTGATGATTAATCCCTCGTTCAGTGTGGCATGCTTTACAGCTTAGAACCGGGGCTCCAAAGGCGTTTTGAGAGACACGAAGCATATGACATGTTCGAAGAGCTGAAAATGGTTTTTCAAGCTCATGCCCGGGTCGAGAGATATGAAGTCTCCGACAAGTTCTTCAGCTGTAAGATGGAGGAAAATAGTTCTGTCAGTGAGCACATACTCACAATGTCTGGGTTGCATAACCGCTTGACTCAGCTGGGAGTTAATCTCCCGGATGACGCGGTCATTGACAGAATCCTTCAGTCGCTTCCACCGAGCTACAAGAGCTTTGTGATGAACTTCAATATGCAGGGGATGGAAAAGACCATTCCTGAGGTATATTCAATGCTGAAATCAGCGGAGGTAGAAATCAAAAAGGAACATCAAGTGTTGATGGTGAATAAAACCACTAAGTTCAAGAAAGGCAAGGGTAAAAAGAACTTCAAGAATGATGGCAAGGGAGTTGCCGCGCCCGGTAAGCAAGCTGCCGGGAAGAAGCCAAAGAATGGACCCAAGCCCGAGACTGAGTGTTTTTATTGCAAGGGAAGTGGTCACTGGAAGCAGAACTGCCCCAAATACTTAGCGGACAAGAAGGCCGGCAACACGAAAGGTATATGTGATATACATGTAATTGATGTGTACCTTACCAGTACTCGTAGTAGCTCCTGGGTATTTGATACCGGTACGGTTGCTCACATTTGTAACTCAAAGCAGGAGCTGCGGAATAAACGAAGACTGGCGAAGGACGAGGTGACGATGCGCGTCGGGAATGGTTCCAAGGTCGATGTGAACGTCGTCGGCATGCTACCTCTACATTTACCTACGGGATTAGTTTTAAACCTCAATAATTGTTATTTAGTGCCAGCTTTGAGCATGAACATTGTATCAGGATCTCGTTTAATTCGAGATGGCCACTCATTTAAATCCGAGAATAATGGTTGTTCTATTTATATGAGAGATATGTTTTATGGTCATGCTCCGATGGTGAATGGTTTATTCTTAATGAATCTCGAGCGTAATGCTACACATATTCATAGTGTGAATACCAAAAGATGTAAGGTTGATAACGATAGTCCCACATACTTGTGGCACTGCCGCCTTGGTCACATAGGTGTCAAACGCATGAAGAAGCTCCATGCAGATGGACTTTTAGAGTCTCTTGATTACGAATCATTTGACACGTGCGAACCATGCCTCATGGGTAAAATGACCAAGACTCCGTTCTCAGGAACAATGGAGCGAGCAACCAACTTATTGGAAATCATACATACTGATGTGTGTGGTCCAATGAGTGTTGAGGCTCACGGTGGCTATCGTTATGTTCTCACCCTCACTGATGACTTGAGTAGATATGGGTATGTCTACTTAATGAAACACAAGTCTGAGACCTTTGAAAAGTTCAAGGAATTTCAGAGTGAGGTTGAGAATCAACGTGACAGAAAAATCAAGTTTTTGCGATCAGATCGTGGATGAGAATACTTGAGTCATGAATTTGGCACACACTTAAGAAAATGTGGAATAGTTTCACAACTCACGCCGCCTGGAACACCTTAGCGTAATGGTGTGTCCGAACATCGTAATCGCACTCTATTGGATATGGTGCGATCTATGATGTCTCTTACCGATTTACCGCTGTCATTTTGGGGCTATGCTTTAGAGACTGCCGCATTCACTTTAAATAGGGCTCCGTCGAAATCCGTTGAGACGACACCGTATGAATTATGGTTTGGAAAGAAACCTAAGCTGTCATTTCTAAAAGTTTGGGGATGCGATGCTTATGTCAAGAAACTTCAACCTGAAAAGCTCGAACCCAAGTCGGAAAAATGCGTCTTCATAGGATACCCTAAAGAAACTGTTCGGTATACCTTCTACCTTAGATCCGAAGGCAAGATCTTTGTTGCCAAGAATGGGTCCTTTCTAGAGAAAGAGTTTCTCTCGAAAGAAATAAGTGGGAGGAAAGTAGAACTTGATGAAGTATTACCTCTTGAACCGGTAAGTGGCGCAGCTCAAGAAAATGTTCCTGAGGTGCCTGCACCGACTAGAGAGGAAGTTGATGATGATGATCATGAAACTTCAGATCAAGTTGCTACTGAACTTCGTAGGTCCACGAGGACACGTTCCGCACCAGAGTGGTACGGCAACCCTGTCTTGGAAATCATGTTGTTAGACAACGGTGAACCTTCGAACTATGAAGAAGCGATGGCGGGCCCAGATTCCGACAAATGGCTGGAAGCCATCAAATCCGAGATAGGATCCATGTATGAAAACGAAGTATGGACTTTGACTGACTTGCCCGATGATTGGCGAGCCATAGAAAATAAATGGATCTTGAAGAAGAAGACAGACGCGGATGGTAATGTGACCATCTATAAAGCTCAGCTTGTCGCTAAGGGTTATCGACAAGTTCAAGGGGTTGACTACGATGAGACTTTCTCACCCATAGCGAAACTGAAGTCCGTCCGAATCATGTTAGCAATTGCCGCATTCTATGATTATGAGGTATGGCAAATGTACGTCAAAACGGCATTCCTTAATGGTTTCCTTAAGGAAGAATTGTATATGATACAGCCAGAAGGTTTTGTCGATCCTAAGAATGCTGACAAGGTGTGCAAGCTCCAATGCTCGATTTATGGGCTGGTGCAAGCATCTCGGAGTTGGAACATTCGTTTTGATGACATGATCAAAGCATTTGGGTTTATGCAGACTTATGGAGAAACCTGCATTTACAAGAAAGTGAGTGGGAGCTCTGTAGTATTTCTCATATTGTATGTGGATGACATACTGTTGATGAGAAATGATATAGAATTCTTGGAAAGCATAAAGGCCTACTTGAACAAGTGTTTTTCAATGAAGGACCTTGGAGAAGCTGCTTATATATTAGGCATCAAGATCTATAGAGATAGATCGAGACGCCTCATTGGTCTTTCACAGAGTATGTGTCAGGACCCCGATCCTAAGTCACACCGATCTAGCATGTAACACTTCATATCACTTTGCGGCCTCACGCACGGTATTCCCACGGGTGCCACTTTAGCTGGCCCGGGACCGTTTGCGCCTTTTGGCTCACGTATATGATAATGTCGCTAGCATCCATATGAAAGAGAACCCGGGCCGACATAGCTAGTCATGAACCCAAAGCGGCACCAACCTATGGGGACAGGCATACATGAATCACATCGAGCATGTCGGTCAGCAGCGTGTGAATCCGGACTGTAGCACTGGGCTAACATGACTCCGGGGAACCCGGGCTGTAGCAGGCTAGGCAGGACTCCGGATGTCACCGCGTGACATTTCCCCGAAGGAACAGACACAGGAATAAAGTGAAACACATGCCGGCCAGTCAAGTGTCCTGAGCAGTAGTGCTGGGCTAGCAGGACTCCGGTGAACCGAGCTGTAGCAGACTACTATGGCTCATGGAAGCACTAGACTATATTTCTCCATAAGAGAGGCTGCCAAGGATAAACAACTGGATTGTCGGATCCCACACATACCAAGCATTTCAATCATACACACAATATGCTCGATATGTGTAAATACAACATGGCATCACAACATAACTCTACAACTCAAGTATTTATTCAGTAGGCTCCGAGAAAATACAAACATGAGTCTCATGACCCAACAATCATAGCATACAAATCAAAGCACATGCGGAAGCTTAACATGTCTGAGTACAGACATGTACAAATGAAAAAGGCTAAGAAGCCTGACTAACTACTGTCGGATTTTGGGTTCCGGCAGACCCTTGAGTTTCGAACACTGGGGTGCGCGCGGAGATTTTGCCTTCTACCTACCTGCACCCCACTGCCACGCTAAGATCTAAGCTATGGAAAGAACAGCACAAGAGACACATGGTTTATACTAGTTCGGGCCACCATTGTGGTGTAATACCCTACTCTAGTTTGTGGTGTGGTGGATTGCCTCTTGGGCTGATGATGATGAGCAATACAAGGAAGAACAGCCTCGCGAGGGTCTGTTCTTGGCTGGGGCGATGAACTGCTAGGAGGAGTTCAGTCACCCTTCTCTCTCTCTCTCTCTGCGTGATGCTACTCGATCCAATCCCAGCTTGTTTCTGGATTGGCCGATCCCCTCTACCCTGGGGTGGCTAGTCCTATTTATAGGCAAAGGCCCTGGGCCTCTTCCCAAATATTGAGCGGGAAGGGTGCCAATAATTGGCCATTTTGAAGGGGAACATCTGGTACACTTATCCTGACTAAAGTTGGTCCTCGCCTGCCATAGGCTCGGGTGGTGACACTAGCTTGGGCTCCACAATGACTTCCTCCCTGCCGTTGGGCTGGTCTTGGTCTCGTTGCACCGAAACGGGTGCCTTTGCTTGATGCTCTCGCCTGCGCTTGCTCCCTTTGCACCAAAGAGGAAAGGAGGACACTGCGCGGGCTGGCGCCCGCCTGGCGCCCTTGGTCGTCATGGCTTGCATCATGGGCACCTCGTGGGGTACCCCTCCTTGATCTCTTCGCCTCCTCGTGAGCCAGCCTGATGAGGCCGTGCCTGAGGAAGCTCCGTGTCGTCCGCCCCGCGAGGCTTGGCCCCTCGCGAGGGTCTTGGGTCTGCGTTGATGAAGATGGGACGCGCTGGGCCCCCCTTTGAGCCACGCCGCAGGCCGCAGGCAGGCAAGTCTAGGGACCCCCGTTCCCAGGACGCCGACAGTAGCCCCCGGGCCCAAGGCGCGCCCGGACTTGGCCGTGCAGGGAGGCAAAAGGGCAAGGGCGAAGCGCCGCGGGCCCTAACAGCCTGCGGCCTTGGGCGCCGCGTGGCGGTTGATTGGGCATGGGCGGCACTGTTCCCCCACACCCCCCTTATTTTGCGCCATGCTAGGCAGACTCGTAGTTGTACACAACCGCTCCCCTTTCTGTTGCTTGAGCGCCCTCTGTCCTTCCTCCTCTCGAACTCCAGCTTCTGTTTTCAACCCAATCTCGAACCTTCCCCCCTTCCCATCGCCATGCCTCCGACGAAGAAGGGAAGAGGGAAGAAACCTATGCCTCCGCCTTGCTCGCCGCCGTTGGCGGCCCCCGCCGTCGACCAGTCGATCATAATCAATCGAGAGGGCTTGGGCAAGGTCAGCTCGGCTCTGTCCACTATCTTCAACGAATGCGGGAGGACGACGGCCTAGCCCGCGTCTCACTTCTCCATCGACAGGATAGTCACCGAGGTCCAGTATTTTGCCGACGCCCTGTGGGCGGGTCTGGTTCCCCCCTTTTCTGATTTCTTCAATGCCGTGCTTTCCCACTATCAGATCCACATGTTGCATCTAGGTCCTGAATCCATCAGCCTTCTTTCGGTCTTCGCCTTTGTTTGCAAGGCAATGATGGGCATCCTTCCTTCGGTTGCCTTGCTGCGCCACTTCTTCTCTCTGCGCCTTGTCGACCCTACCCAATGCTCGGGCGTGCGTGAGCTTCGCTTCCGCGCCTGAGACAGTGGCCTCAGGGATTGACTTCAGGCTCCCTCCGCCTGCAGCTGGGTTGCGCGAGCGGTGGCTGTATGTGGATGTAGGGGTGCCCAGCCCCCTGCTATCGGAGCCAACTTCGCCTGCTGTCCCCAATTCGGGCTGGGGCCAGGAGACGCTCGAGAGCCCCGGCTCGTCTTCGTCTGGCACCGCTTCGCGTTCTTGAGGTCGCTTGGCGTGACAGCGCCCAAGGTGGTGAAGGAGTTCCTGCTACGCCACATTGCTCCTCTCCAATGCCACTCCCGCCGGATGTGGGCCTTCAGCGGGCGTGATGATCGTATGAGGCTCCAGGAAGAGGACCTGACCCCTGAAGTGCTGAGGACAGTGCTCTTGATCCTGACTGGGGACCCCAACCCTGGCAGCATCCAGCAAGGAGGGGCCTTGATGTACCTCTGCCAGAACAGGGGCGATTTTGTGAATCAGATGCCTATCTTTGATGAGTGGGGGGCGCGCCCAGCCGGCCTCCAGGGGCCTCGCGAGAACCCAGTGACGGTGACTGCCCTTCCAGTCGGCCAAGGCGACTCTTCCTCAAGTGGCGGAGCAGGGAGGCATGAGGCGCCAGAGGCCGAGGGGGCACCCGATGGGGTGACAGCGCCGGGCGATGCTCATGAGGGAGCAGCTCTTGGGGCCCATGCCGCTGAGGCTGAGGGCGGCAAGCAGCTGCCCTCAGCACCTGCGGCTGAGGCCCCTGAGGCCCCAGCCGCTTCTCTTGGCGAGGCGACTGGCAGTGCGCATCAGGCAGACGCCCCTGACGCGGATCGCCTTGACGCTTCGTCCTCGTCGCAGGTTGATCCCTGCGCTCAACTCTTGGGCCGCTTCCGCGTGGACTTTGAGGCCCTCCGGAAGAGAAGGGAGGCCTTGGGCGATGATTACCCTTGTCGCCTGCTGAAGCGTAGGAAGTACTTCGCCACTGATGAGTAAGCCTTCTCCTTTTCCAGCTCCCGATCCTTCTGTTGCTTTTACTGATCCTTGCTCCGCAGGCCCCTTCCAGCAGAGCTCGCGGAGATGGCTGAGGTGCCGCCCCCCTTTGCTTCGCCCCCTCTACCTTCCTCAAGCGCTCCGAGCAGCAGAGCCCTTGTGGTGAGGGCGATCGGAGAGGCGAACCATCCCGAGGCGCATCGAGGCCCTGCGCACCTCGCGATCCTCCCTCGCGGGCCTTCTCGTGGCATAGCCAGCCTGCCGTGGGCTTCTCGCCTGGTCGTGGACTACGATTGGCTGAGGCGCTCCCTACGCTCTTCATCTGGGGACGGGCTGGCTCCAGGCCAGGCTTCTGGCGTGGCGTGCCCGGCCGTCGCGAGGGTGCCAGCCCCCAGCCCCCTGCCTGGAGGGGGTGTGCTGATTCATGGCCCCCGACGCTTGCTTGGGGCAGATGATGGTGTGGAAGATGTGCTCGAGCATGCCCGGGAGCGTCGCGCTCTTCGCCAAGGATTCCTTCGAAGGGCGGCTGACGCGGTGAACCTGCTCGGTGAGGAGCTTGTTGATGAAGACACGCGCCTTGAGGCCGAGGGCCTGCGCCTGGCTGCAGAGAGGCGCGAGCTGGAGGGTGCCATTGCGCTTGCGCGCCATCAGCACGATCTTGACGACGAAGAGGCCAAGGCGTCGCTGGTGGCCTCTCGGGAGGCCCGATCTTTGGCCGCCGAGGAGGCCCGGGAAGCTGACCGGCGGCGGAGGAGCGGGCTCGGGAGCTCCTGGCCCGGTGCCACTCATTGGAGGAGCAAGTGGAGCTGCACGAGGCAGCCCTCGCGTCGATGAAGGTGGCCTCTGGCGACCCAGCGGAGCTCCAGAAGCGTGAGGAGGCGCTGACGCTGGAAGCCGCCGAACGTGCACGCGAGTACGACCGTCTGGAGACGAGGGAGCGCTTGGTGACGCAGGCGAAGGATGATGTTGCTGCACGGGAAGCCCGTGTCCTGGAGGAGGTCGGACGTCAGGTGGCAATGGCGCGCTTGAACCTCGAGCGCGAGTTCGAGGAGAGGCTGGGGTTGATCCGGGCCGAGGTTGAAGGTAGGACTGCTGCCTTGAGGGCCAAGCTGGAGGAAGCGACGCGGCGGGCTGATGCTTTTCGGGCCGCCCTTGAGGTAGCGCAAGGGGAGTCAACCACCTCCCAGGCCGAGGTGCTCCTTCTTCGCCATCGGGTGGAGGAGGCTGAGGCTGTCGCACGCTAGAACGCGGACGAGATACGTCAGCGGCGGATCCTGGAGCATGAGCACGGCCCCATGCTCACCACGCTCCGGGAGAGAGCCAACACAGCCTTGGGCAACATCTGCGAGGCGGCTGTTGGCAAGCCGCACGCAGTCAACTACGCCGGCAACCTTCAGTTCTTCACCGACGTGGTGACGCAGCTGGAGGCGCGGTCGGTCAGGGCCGACAGGTTGGTGGAGGAGAGGAGCCGCGCCCTGCTCGGGCGCGCCTTTTCTCGCGTCTTCAGCCATCTCCGGAACATGGATCCCCACTTCGATTTTGACGCCGCCATCGCCCAGTCCCCCAGGCCGTCCGAGACGACCTGGCGCATTGGGTGGAAGACAATGTGGATGCTCTTGTCAGGGCCTTCGCTTCGGACAACGACGGCGTGATCGTGGCAGCCGACGAGGGTGATGTGGTGAACGGCCCTGACGCCGCTGGCGGCAACGCAGACAGTGATGGCGAGTCCAGCGACACCAGCAACGGTTCGGGAGGTGCTCCTGAGGACGCATTGGGGGATTTATCCGACTGATTATGCATCGTTCCTGTTTCCTTACCCTGCATGAATAGAACTCAGGTCTTGGCCTGATGGCTGTGAGAGCATTTTGGGAGGGGAGCCCCTCATGTAAAACTTGTGTTCATCGTATTAGTAGATGTTACATTGCCCATGCGCCCGCGCCAAGTGGTTGGCTAAGCGACGTGCTGGTTGGCTAGTTTTACCTTCATTTCATGCGGGCCCTGAGGTAGCCTGTGGGAGGCTGTGGTGTCCCGAGTGTTCCCTGATCGAATCCGTAGGATCTGCAGTAAAAAAAACCTCCTGAGAGGACGCGGTGGCGGCAGTCTAGGCTGCGCGCAAGCTAGGCCTGACCCGGCTCGCGAGGGGCTCACGAGGGGAGGCAGCTGAGGCGGAGTGGTAATCAAAACGCGAGAAATTGCTCGAACGAGACTAAGCACCCCTTCCCCGAACACACGCAAATCTCAAATTCGAATCCAACTTAAATCCAGCGGGGGAAAGTGACAACCAAAGGGAAAAGCAATGAAAGCAGACAAAAGGCCGCGTCCGGCACCTAATCAAGTCTTGGACGTCTTCTCACCAGCGCGGAGCTAAGTGCTGCCACTGGGCGTGGGAGGGAGCCCCAGGGCCTGAGGCCGGCACCCCTGAGACTCCGGGGCGTGTACAGCCCCACTCATTATTACGTGAGAGTGTCACGGGGCGGCGAGCTTCACAGGCACTGGGCCTTCTTCACAGGTACCGGCCTTGCTTCATATCGCCAAACGAGGGCCCCGCCTTGCACCACACTCTAGTGCCATCAACGACGACCGGAAACCAGGACACCGCCGATGGGGTAGAGCGGTCGCCAGCGGTTCCCCCGACGACCACGGGTCCTCCGCCAGGGGCAGCCCCTGAGGCACCTCTCCAACAGAGGGCCTACCTCCTGAGGACACCTTGCTCCGAACGCCGCGGTGGTGATGTCGGATCTCGGCCCCTCTCCTGCAGCCCCCTGCGCCCTCCTCCCGAGGGGTAGGAGACTGAGGGAGCGGGGCAGCTGCTCGCTGTGGCGACCTGCACCTCCTGCGATCCATGATTAGCATATGCCTGCTCCTGAGGAATTAGCGGTACCCGATAATCGTTGCCTCCAGCGTGGCCAGTGGGACCGTCCCGGGGCTCCTGGAAGAGCTCAGCTTCTGGCGCCTCGTCCCCCCAGCTTGGGCTGAGGAGCGAGCCTTGTTCGCCCTCGTGAGGGTGCCCTTGGTCCATCATGTGGGGCACGTATTCTTCTGGCGCCGTCATCCCGAAGGCCACGCCGTAGTGCTCCGCGTGCCATGCGGCTCTGCTTGATGCGCCTACCGTGGGGTGGTAGCGCGGCTGTCCACTAGGGCCGTGGGTCATGTCGAGTCCTTCTTCTTCGCGGACCGAGAGCGGGGGCAGCGCCGCCGCCGGTTCGGTGCCGACAACTTCGCTGGCGTTGGAGTAGCCTTGGAGCCCGTGGGCGCGCAGAGCCCCCGCGCGGGCCGCCCTGGGCTTGAGATGGGAGCTGGGTGCAGAAGGGATGAGCCCCCGAGGCGGCAAAGCCCAGGAGCTCTGCCACCCGCTCCAGCAGCACATCGCGGCTGCCCTCCAGCAGCCTGCACTGCAGCAGCTCTCGGGCCACCGTGAGCGCGGCCCTCGAGTTCGCCTGCTCCCGGCGGGTGTATGGTGTCATGGTCGCGGCGTGATTGGAGGCCCTTGCTGCCGACTGCGCCTGCCGTGGTGTGAGAGCTGTCGAAGCCTGTCCGCGTTGCCCGCGGCCCGCAGCGCCCTGCGGACCGCGAGCTGCCTAGGGCACGGGGTCGCCCGAGGCGAGCGGCTCTACGCGGGCGGGCCACGCCGCCCAAGGATCTGGGTTGCCCGCCTGGTCGCCGGACATGGTGATGACGACGCGACGGGACACGAAGCGGTAGAAGGTGGATTCCGGTGCACCCCAACCTGGCGCGCCAAATGTCGGATTTCGGGTTCCGGCAGACCCTTGAGTTTCGAACACTAGGGTGCGCGCGGAGATTTCGCCTTCTACCTACCTGCACCCCACTGCCACGCTAAGATCTAAGCTATGGAAAGAACAGCACAAGAGACACATGGTTTATACTAGTTCGGGCCACCATTGTGGTGTAATACCCTACTCTAGTTTGTGGTGTGGTGGATTGCCTCTTGGGCTGATGATGATGAGCAATACAAGGAAGAACAGCCTCGCGAGGGTCTGTTCTTGGCTGGGGCGATGAACTGCTAGGAGGAGTTCAGTCACCCTTCTCTCTCTCTCTCTGCGTGATGCTACTCGATCCAATCCCAGCTTGTTTCTGGATTGGCCGATCCCCTCTACCCTGGGGTGGCTAGTCCTATTTATAGGCAAAGGCCCTGGGCCTCTTCCCAAATATTGAGCGGGAAGGGTGCCAATAATTGGCCATTTTGAAGGGGAACATCTGGTACACTTATCCTGACTAAAGTTGGTCCTCGCCTGCCATAGGCTCGGGTGGTGACACTAGCTTGGGCTCCACAATGACTTCCTCCCTGCCGTTGGGCTGGTCTTGGTCTCGTTGCACCGAAACGGGTGCCTTTGCTTGATGCTCTCGCCTGCGCTTGCTCCCTTTGCACCAAAGAGGAAAGGAGGACACTGCGCGGGCTGGCGCCCGCCTGGCGCCCTTGGTCGTCATGGCTTGCATCATGGGCACCTCGTGGGGTACCCCTCCTTGATCTCTTCGCCTCCTCGCGAGCCAGCCTGATGAGGCCGTGCCTGAGGAAGCTCCGTGTCGTCCGCCCCGCGAGGCTTGGCCCCTCGCGAGGGTCTTGGGTCTGTGTTGATGAAGATGGGCCGTGCTGGGCCCCCCTTTGAGCCACACCGTAGGCCGCAGGAAGGCAAGTCTGGGGACCCCCGTTCCCAGGACACCGACAACTACCAGATCCTGCCGAGGGCACAAGATCGTAGCTGAGGTATCAAGCTAAACGTCGAAGTCCACGCGAAACTACTAGCGAGACTGAAGTCTCTCTGCAAAACATAAATTAAGCAAACATGAGTACAAAAGTACTCAGCAAGACTTACATCAGAACTAGCTACATATGCATCGGTATCAACAAAGAAGGGTGGTGGAGTTTAACTGCAGCAAGCCAGCTTTGACTCGGTGGCTATCTTAAACTACGACTGCAAGTAACTTTTTGAGGTGGCGCACACGAGTCCACATATTCACCATTCAATACACCACTATGGATCCGCTCCCGTCTCCCTACGAGAACGCCATCCATAGCACTCACGCTTATCTTGCGCATTTTAGAGTATCCACTTTCACTTGTCTATGAACTGTTATAGGCAACCCAGAAGTCCTTTACCGCGGACGCGGTTATTCGAATAGTTATATACCCTGTAGGGGTGTACTTCGTCACACATGTTTCCACCACTTAGCGTCTGCACACGACATGTGCTCGGCAGACTTCAAGCGAAAGCCGACGTGGGTGTAGACCACGACCTGACTAACCGCACAAGTCTCTAGTCCAGGTTTATCGCCTATTCAGGTTCCATCCGCGAGGAGATCCGGCCGGAGTTTCGCTCACAGCCCCAAACGATGTGTGCAGGGTTCCCGAGACACCAAACGGGTGCCCGGTACACCGTGCCACGGTGTATCTACCGCATCATAGCCCACCCCTAGGGTCAGCGCTACGCACGACCGCCAACACATATCCTATAAACACCAGAAACTAGTTGCAACTCCTAGACAGAGGACGAGAGGGGTCAGTAAGTCGAGCGGGGTCATATTTCAGGGCCTAATGTGTGGTGGTAGCTGTTTCATGGATCACAAACACAGAACTCAGTTCCTGAGAACGGTTTCAATGAGACAACCCACCATGTACTCCTACATGGCCTCTCACCGCTACCTTTACCAAATCGTATTCACACACTTAGCTCACACACAGTAGGACATGTTCACAACTTTCCAATTCATCCCCGATGAATCAGACCTGACACAACTCTAAGCAATAGCAGGCATGACAAGAAAACATGAATGAGTAGGCACATCAGGGCTCAAACAACTCCTACTCATGCTAGTGGGTTTCATCTATTTACTGTGGCAATGACAGGTCATGCAAAGGAAATGGGTTCAACTACCGCATCATGTAACAATTGAATCGTTGTTGTCCTAATGCAGTAAAAGAGAGCAGGAGCGAGAGAGCGGTTTGTATCGGAATGAGCAAGGGGGTTTTGCTTGCCTAGCACTTCTGAAGATAATATAGTTCTTCATCGGTGTCATCGAACTCATCGTTGGAACCACGTCTATCGAGAGGGAACAAATACCAGCAAACAAAGAGGAACACAATCAATGCAATGCAACAATTATGATGCATGATAATGTCATGGCAATATGCTGTTGATTGAGCTAATGCAACTAGCAACCATATTAAATGAAGTTGGTTTGAACCAAGGGTTCAAATTCAAACTCCATATGTGCTTATTTAAATGTCAATTATGCAAATTGCCATGTACAGCAACCCTAGGTTGTTCAAACATGCATGCAAATGCCATAAATAGATTCCTTGAATTTTTCTGATAATTTTTCATATATAATTTATTTCATTTGGAGTTACGGTTGAATTACTATGAATTTTTGAAGTTTGCAACATTTTCTGGAATTTCCTATATAAGAATAAATCTAGAAAATGAGTTACTGCGTCAGCATGACGTCACTGTGATGTCAGCAGTCAACGGGCGCGGTCCAGCTCAACCCTGACCAGTGGGACCACTGGTCAGTGGTTAGTTAACTAACTAAATTTAGTTAGCGTTAACTAATATTAATCCCGGTTTAGTTAGTGCCCTGGGGCCCACACGTCAGTGACCCAGGGGGTCAACCTGGGCCCACCGGATCAACGGTCAGCGGTCAAACTTGCCGGCGTCTAGCCGCCGGCGAGTCCAGACGCGGCGGAGCGGCGCGGGATTCGCCTACAGGGCGCCGTTTGGCGCGCGGAGCACAGCTACGGGATGCGGACGCTCGTCCGCATCCAACCGTGGTGGTGGCGCGACCGGGGAGTGGCCGGAGAAGCGCCCGCGACGAGCTCGGTGGCGGCCGAAGCTTGGTCGAGCTTGGGCTCATTGCTGCAGTGGCCTAGGCGGGGCGGCGCTAGCACCTACGGCTCCTACGCGATGCGGGGAGTGCAATGTGCTCAAGCCCGGGACCATATGGTCACCGGAGCACCACCGGCAGCGAGCGCGGGCGGCGGCGCATGCGGGTGAGCGCGGTGCAGTGGCTACGACGCACGGGGAAAGAAAATAAGAGGATGGGGGAGGTCAGTGGCTCACTGCGAGTGCAGGGGAGCGAGTGGCGAGCTCGGGGAGGGGCTGGTGAGGTCGTGCGGCCGCCGGCGATCTCGGAGCAGAGGCGGCGAAGACGGCGGGGCAGAGGGTGATGCAGGGCGTCCAGCGTCGGGCGGCTCGGTGAGGAGGAGGATAGGGACTAGGTGGAGCTCGTGGGCAGCTCTAGGGGGGCGAGGGAGAGGCGGTGGCGTCGACTACGGCGGCGGCGGCTTATGGGCGCGTCGGCCTAGCGGGAGAGGAATGAGGGAGAGGGAAGAGGAGGGGAGAGTTCTATCTGAACGGGTCTGGGGGGTGGCGTGGCGCTACGGAAGGCTCAGGGCGCTTCGAGGAAGCAAGAGGTGGCTCGCGCGTGGACGCGCGCGGCGAGCATGCGCCTTCGTCCTCCTGGCAGGGGAGGAAGACGACGGGGAGGAGGCAGTGGGCTGGGCCAGCGAGCTGGGCCGGCCAGGCAAGTGGCCTAGGTAGGTCCTTCTCTCTCTCTCTCTCTCTTTCTTTTATTTCTATTTTTCTTTTGTTCTGTAAGTTTGTGGCATTACTAAAAATATCTAGGCACTTTCAAAAATCACCAAACTGTGCATGCCCAATGTTTAGAATATATCAAACATGCAACATTTTGGTTTGGGATTATTTGGGAATTTTAAATATTTTATAGTATTTAAGTGCCCAAATTCAAATACAATAAGATTTAATTCAAAAATCTAGAATGGCCTAGAAATATGTGCATAACTTTTGGCAGAGGTTTTCACCTTTAACAAAAATCATGAACTTTTCTAAAGGGCAATTGGGATCATTGAAAATATTTTTTTATTGAACCTTAGTGAATTCCAATTTGGTGCTAGGTTCAACATCCCATTTCCAAGTTTCATGAAATTTAAACATGATGCATGGGATGTAAAGCCACTAAGTTACCAGGCAAAACATAGGGTTTGTGACCACTCACCCCCACTAACAAGAATCTTGTCCAAGATTTCAGACGTGAGGTAAGAAGACAAGAGGGAGCAACAAGCTAACACGGTCTCACGATCCAGTTGCACTGATATGAACGTTGATCCGATCACCATCATTGTCTTGATGTCTTGCCCGAGAAAACTCCAACTAACATGACAACGAGAGGAAAAGAAACTCTAGAAGATCGAATCTTCTCAAAGATCGAGCAGCTCAGGATTACTCACGGAATGAGACAATAGATACATCTCCGAGCTTGAGGACGCGAATCACACACTTAGGAGTGATGGAAAGAGGAGATATGACAAGGTTTTACTAGGTAGGCAGAAATCTCACGCTTGAAGAGGGTGGAGACATCTCAAGTAGTGATGAAAAAATTTGCCAATGATTTCATAAATTGGGGCCCCTTAGGCGAGGTGACTCGCAAGAAATTCCTTAAGTGGCAAAAAGAATTACTTTTGATCATAGATCATTGAGACTCTCTATACCAACCTAAGGCAATTCACAACGATCTTTGACGGAGTTCGAGAGAACGGACATACTTGGGCTAGAATGGATGATGTGGACTACCTTACCTTGTTGAAGAAAACGCGATGGATGATTTGCTTATCATCGAAAATGGATGGAACCCATGGTAGGACCACTTTGAAGATGATCCTAATCAGTAATTACTGAGAAGGGTAGTCCGTAGTAGGATGACACAATGGCGGTGCAAGCTGGGAACAAAATGCAAATGCTGGGAATGATTCTAGTAACTGGGAAGAGACCCAACAGTAGGGAGTGAGCCCACTGTTTGGAAAGGTTATAACATACCCGAGGAAACCGAGAGCACAAGGATCCCTAAGGAGCAACTTCTGGAATGAGTCGCACGAAATCTCCATTGAGGAAAATAGTCAAATAGCTCAATCAAGATACTACAATGATAGATCTTCCGGCTAGCTGTGTCGGTCAGAACATCAACCTTGTCGGGACCTACATCATAGGTCTTGGAAAAGTTTCAACCATAATATCTGTCGGAGATTCAAATCCGGTTGATAACGGGATAAGACTCATCAAGTCTAGGAAGAGAAATGAAGGTCTACAACACAAATCGACGAAATGACGTCGCGAGATTCTCGGGGAGTGAACTACGATAGCAAGCTCCAAAATATGAGCTGGTTCTGCTACACACCGGTGAATACACTGTCCTAGACAAGCATGACCACATGGTAGTCTTATAATAAACACTACCGAGTTCAGATGGGGAACCGTCATCGAGGATATCGAAGTCCTTGTATAAGTCTTGCTCTTAAGAAGGAACTTCTTCTCCTTGAACAAACCAATTAGTGGCTTGGTGTGCTAGGAACACATATGGAGTGGAGGTAATTAATCTACCAAACCATAGAATACTTCACACGTATGCATGAATGATTTGGGATGATTCCAAGGGAAACAAAACAAACCTTTCTCAAATTCATGGCGGCAACTTACACCAAATGCATGTGAACCGGAGAAGGTCACTTCTTTCATCCAACAAATGCTTCATGAACGGGACACGAAGGCATTGCTTACAAGTTTTCAACACTAGGTTGATGTTCAACATGAATCATGGGGGAGACAAAATGCTGCTGATGGGCTCAACAGCAACTCATCGGAATTTCCATATCACTGGACTTCCACCATCATGTGAGCATGGTGATAGCATTGGTCAGACCAAAGAATGTAATGGTGTATGCTCGAGGGATCAACCACGAGGAAGACAACATCACGAAAATCGTTGGTTCCGATTTGAGTTGACGATAGCCCATACTCAAGTCAAAGTTTTGACAAGGAAATAGATCCAACAACTGATCACGAGGGCCAATCAATGGAGATATCATCTTTCTTCAACACACACACACGCACAAAAGATATCCCTTAACATGAACTAAGTCAGACAAGCTTTTATCTTCCAACTCTCCAAGTTGTTGTTTAGCTTAACCAACTAGCTCAGGGTATCCGACACAGATTCTTGGAGAAAGGGTGGCTTACAAGAAAACCAATTTGATCACGAGCTCAACATAACAGTCGGGAAAACAACCTGGTGATACTTCCGAGAAGATATTCGGAAAATCACGAACCACCGATATGTTACTAAACTCGAGAACATTCTTGCTTTTCAGGGCAAGACGATGGGACCAAGAGAGTGATGGATTGCCAAAATCCTATCTCAGTGGTCGATGAGTGCACCCGGATATATGTACTAGGTTGCACGATCAATCTTAGGATGATGATTCAATAACCAACACGCTAAGGATGAAATTGTTGTCCATTAGCTACCAAGCAACGGAGTTGCTAGTAGTATTCATTTCACACATCATAATTCACTCGTCGTCATTCCGGTTGCAACAACCTGGGGACCGAGGAATGAAAAATGATGGCGAGAAGTACCACTGTATCAAGAGTTCATAGGATGGTGTGCAATTGCCATGACAATCTTGATATAAAGATGGTAATACTCCAAGGTAGAACAGAATCAAAATATGGATTGGCATTTTGATCTGCGAAATACAACTGCTTTGACCCAATCCGAGATATGGATGAGGTACTGGAGTTTGTTTCTCCTAGTCATTCCGAAATAGAATGGCTTGACAGACCACAAGAATAATTAGGCATCGATGAACGAATGCACACATACTCTTGACTATCAATAGATAGACGAGGGCCAGGAAATAATTAAAGAGGGACAACCCAAAAGAACATATGATTTTCTGAGTTGTGGATGCATGGTTTAGCACGTCGAACGAAGTTCAACAGGTTTGTTCCGGATAACCCATGCAGAAAGGTAAGACTGGCAAATTCACAATTATGAATGCAGAACTCCTCAAGAGAACTCTGATTGTGAGCTTTTGGTTCAAAGAACTTTTGCCTTAATGGATCAAGGTACTTGGAAGAAGGAAATACCACGGACCTCGAGGACTATCGCAGGGTTACTAATATCTTGAGGGAACTAGCAAATACTAACAACATGAAGTAGGTGAATCTCGGGTTCAAAACCCAAGAGTAGAATGCCTACTAACTAATAACATCACGGGACGCTTTCGAGAAGAATGGCCAGAATCATCACACTGGGGATACGAAAGCATTGCTAAATTCTCGAGGACACCTAGGGTCATAATAATAGCTCCAACATATACGCCGAGGCAACGGAGTACCTCACAGACCGTGTAGTGTGCTTAATCTGGCCCAAAAGGACATCGGGAACGGAAAGAAAGGGTTTGCAAATGCATCAGACTATGTAGAGACCTGGGATGACTCGGACAGCATAACGGCTGTAAATGCTTGAAAAGATTTGAGACATCCTGCAAAATGGTGGCATAACAACTCAACATCACAATATCATGATTTTGAGATCAACTGTCATCACACGGAGGTAGTAGAAACTGGACTGAGGTTTAAATACAACAATCCTAGGCAACTACGATTTAGTAACACGTCATCCTGAGAGATAGAAGAGAAGCCTAGTTCTTAACCCCGTAGAAAAGATAAGATGACTCAGATCAGAAGGTCATGAGGATAAGTAGTAAAAAGAGCCTTACGTTCCCTTCCACAATCAATTCCCCTACATAACTAAAGCATTTCTAGACTCAACTTCAACCATCTTGGCTTGGTAATCCTACAGGCAGTCAGGCTCTGATACCAACGCTGTCAGGACCCCGATCCTAAGTCACACCGATCTAGCATGTAACACTTCATATCACTTTGCGGCCTCACGCACGGTATTCCCACGGGTGCCACCTTACCTGGCCCGGGACCGTTTGCGCCTTTTGGCTCACGTATATGATAATGTCGCTAGCATCCATATGACAGAGAACCCGGGCCGACATGGCTAGTCGTGAACCCAAAGCGGCACCAACCTATGGGGACAGGCATACATGAAACACATCGAGCATGTCGGTTAGCAGCGTGTGAATCCGGACTGTAGCACTGGGCTAACAGGACTCCGGGGAACCCGGGCTGTAGCAGGCTAGGCAGGAGTCCGGATGTCACCGCGTGACATTTCCCCAAAGGGACAGACACAGGAACGAAGTGAAACACATGCCGGCCAGTCAAGTGTCTTGAGCAGTAGTGCTGGGCTAGCAGGACTCCGGTGAATCGGGCTGTAGCAGACTACTATGGCTCATGGAAGCACTAGACTACATTTCTCCATAAGAGAGGCTGCCAAGGATAAACAACTGGATTGTCGGATCCCACACATACCAAGCATTTCAATCATACACACAATATGCTCGATATGTGTAAATACAACATGGCATCACAACATAACTCTACAACTCAAGTATTTATTCATTAGGCTCCGAGGAGCGAGAAAATACAAACATGAGTCTCATGACCCAACAATCATAGCATACAAATCGAAGCACATGCGGAAGCTTAACATGTCTGAGTACAGACATGTACAAATGAAAAAGGCTAAGAAGCCTGACTAACTACCAGATCCTGCCGAGGGCACAAGATCGTAGCTGAGGTATCAAGCTAAACGTCGAAGTCCAGTGAAACTACTAGCGAGACTGAAGTCTCTCTGAAAAACATAAATTAAGCAAACGTGAGTACAAAAGTACTCAGCAAGACTTACATCAGAACTAGCTACATATGCATCGGTATCAACAAAGAGGGATGGTGGAGTTTAACTGCAGCAAGCCAGCTTTGACTCGGTGGCTATCTTAAACTACGACTGCAAGTAACTTTTTGAGGTGGCGCACACGAGTCCACATATTCACCATTCAATACACCACTATGGATCATATGGGCTCAAGCCCGGGACCATATGGTCACCGGAGCACCACCGACGACGAGCGCGGGTGGCGGCGCGTGCGGGTGAGCGCGGTGCAGTCGCTACGACGCACAGGGAAAGAAAAGAAGAGGATGGGGGAGGTCAGTGGCTCACTGCGAGTGCAGGGGAGCGAGCGGCGAGCTCGGGGAGGGGCTGGTGAGGTCGTGCGGCCGCCGGCGATCTCGGAGCAGAGGCGGTGAAGACGGCGGGGCAGAGGGTGATGCAGGGCGTCCGGCGTCGGGCGGCTCGGTGAGGAGGAGGAGAGGGACTAGGTGGAGCTCGTGGGCAGCTCTAGGGGCGAGGGAGAGGTGGTGGCGTCGACTACGGTGGCGGCGGCTTACAGGCGCGTCGGCCTAGCGGGAGAGGAATGAGGGAGAGGGCAGAGGAGGGGAGAGTTCGATCCAAACGGGTCTGGGGGTGGCGTGGCGCTACGGAAGGCTTAGGGCGCTTCGGGGAAGCAGGAGGTGGCTCGCGCGTGGACGCGCGCGGCGAGCACGCGCCTTCGTCCTCCTGGCAGGGGAGGAAGACGACGGGGAGGAGGCAGTGGGCTGGGCCAGCGAGCTGGGCCGGCCAGGAAAGTGGCCCAGGTAGGTCCTTCTCTCTCTCCCTCTTTCTTTTATTTCTATTTTTCTTTTGTTCTGTAAGTTTGTGGCATTACTAAAAATATCTAGGCACTTTCAAAAATCACCAAACTGTGCATGCCCAATGTTTAGAATATATCAAACATGGAACATTTTGGTTTGGGATTATTTGGGAATTTTAAATATTTTATAGTATTTAAGTGCCCAAATTCAAATACAATAAGATTTAATTCAAAAATCTAGAATGGCCTAGAAATACGTGCATGACTTTTGGCAGAGGTTTTCACCTTTAACAAAAATCATGAACTTTTCTAAAGGGCAATTGGGATCATTGAAAATATATTTTTATTGAACCTAGTTGAATTCATTTGGTGCTAGGGTTTCAACAATCCCCATTTCAAGTTTCATGAAATTTAAACATGATGCATGGATGTAAAGCCACTAGTTACAAGCAAACTCTAGGGTTGTGACAGTACGTACCTTGACAAGATATTGAAGAAGTTCAAAATGGATCAGTCAAAGAAGGGGTTCTTGCCTGTATTGCAAGGTACGAGATTGAGCACGGCTCAATGCCCGACCACGGCAGAAGATAGAGAAAAGATGAGTGTCGTCCCCTATGCCTCGGCCATAGGGTCTATCATGTATGCTATGCTATGATCCAGACCTGATGTAAACTTTGCCGTAAGTTTGGTAGGAAGGTACCAAAGTAATCCCGACATGGAACACTGGACAGCGGTCAAGAATATCCCGAAGTACCTAAAAACGACTAAGGACATGTTTCTCGTTTATGGAGGTGACGAAGAGCTCGTTGTAAAGGGTTACGTCGATGCTAGCTTCGACACAGATCTGGATGACTCTAAGTCACAAACCGGATACGTGTATATTTTGAATGGTGGGGCAGTAAGCAGGTGCAGTTGCAAGCAAAGCGTTGTGGCGGGATCTACATGTGAAGCGGAGTACATGGCAGCCTCGGAGGCAGCACAAGAAGCAGTCTGGGTGAAGGAGTTCATTACCGACCTAGGAGTCATACCCAATGCGTCGGGCCCGATGACTCTCTTCTGTGACAACACTAGAGCTATTGCCCTTGCCAAGGAGCCCAGGTTTCACAGGAAGACCAGGCATATCAAGCGTCGCTTCAACTCCATTCGTGAAAGTGTTCAAAATGGAGACATAGAGATTTGTAAAGTACATACGGACCTGAATGTAGCAGATCCGTTGACTAAACCTCTCCCTAGAGCAAAACATGATCAACACCAGAACTGCATGGGTGTTCGATTCATCACAATGTAACTAGAATATTGACTCTAGTGCAAGTGGGAGACTCTTGGAAATATGCCCTAGAGGCAATAATAAAATGGTTATTATTATATTTCATTGTTCATGATAATTGTCTATTGTTCATGCTATAATTGTGTTATCCGGAAATCATAATACATGTGTGAATACATAGACCATAACACGTCCCCAGTGAGCCTCTAGTTGACTAGCTCGTTGATCAAAAGATAGTCATGGTTTCCTGACTATGGACATTAGATGTCATTGATAACGGGATCACATCATTAGGAGAATGATGTGATGGACAAGACCCAATCCTAAGCATGGCTCAAAGATCGTGTAGTTCGCTTGCTGTAGCTTTTCTGAATGTCAAGTATAATTTCCTTAGACCATG
This sequence comes from Triticum urartu, assembly GCF_003073215.2. NCBI lineage: Eukaryota > Viridiplantae > Streptophyta > Magnoliopsida > Poales > Poaceae > Triticum > Triticum urartu. Next base: position 367,661,303 of record NC_053023.1, on the reverse strand, counting down.
AGATTGTGCAACTCCCGGATACCATAGGAGTGCCTTGGGTGTGCCAAATGTCACAACGTAACTGGGTGACTATAAAGGTACATTACAGGTATCTCTGAAAGTGTCTGTTGGGTTGGCATGAATCGAGACTGGGATTTGTCACTCCGTATGACGGAGAGGTATCTCTGGGCCCACTCGGTAATGCATCATCATAATGAGCTCAATGTGATCAAGTGGTTGATCACGGGATCATGCATTATGGTACGAGTAAAGTGACTTGCCGGTAACAAGACAGAACAAGGTATTAGGATACCGACGATCGAGTCTCGAGCAAGTAACGTACCGATTGACAAAGGGAATTGTATACGGATTGATTGAATCCTCGACATCGTGGTTCATCCGATGAGATCATCATGGAGCATGTGGGAGCCAACATGGGTATCCAGATCCCGCTGTTGGTTATTGACTGGAGAGTCATCTCGGTCATGTATGCATGTCTCCCGAACCCGTAGGGTCTACACACTTAAGGTTCGGTGACGCTAGGGTTGTTAGGAAGACTTGTATGTGATTACCGAATGTTGTTCGGAGTCCTGGATGAGATCCCGGACGTCACGAGGAGTTCCGGAATGGTCCGGAGGTGAAGATTTATATGTAGGAAGTTGACATACGGTCACCGGAAAGGTTCGAGGGGATATCGGTATTGTACCGGGGCCACCGGAGGGGTTCCGGGGGTCCACCGGGAGGGGCCACCTCTCTCGGAGGGCCTAATGGGCTGTAGAGGAAAGGGGAACCAGCCCTCCCCTTGGGCCCATGCGCCTAGGGTTGGGGGGAAACCCTAAAGGGGGCGCCCCCTTGCTTGGGGGGCAAACCCCCTCCCCTTGGCCGCCCCCCCTCTAGATCTCATCTAGAGGGGGCCGACCCCCTTCCTCCTTCTCCTATAAATAGAGGGGCAAGGGGAGGGCTGCACACAACATCCAAGGCGCAGCCCCTCCCCTCCCCAACACCTCTCCTCCTCCATAAGAGCTTGCCGAAGCCCTGCCGGAGTACTGCAGCTTCACCACCACCACGCCGTCGTGCTGCTGTTGGAGCCCTCTTCCTCAACCTCTGCCTCCTCCTTGCTGGATCAAGGCGCGAGAGACGTCCTCGCTCCGTACGTGTGTTGAACGCGGAGGTGCCGTCCGTTCGGCGCTAGGATCTTCGGTGATTTGGATCGCGACGAGTACGACTCCATCAACCCCGTTCTCTTGAATGCTTCCGCTCGTGATCTACAAGGGTATGTAGATGCACTCCTCTCTCCCTCATTGCTAGATGACTCCATAGATAGATCTTGGTGATGCGTAGAAAATTTTAAAATTCTGCTACGTTCCCCAACACATCTAAGTCTAACCCACTTCCTATGCATAGGGATTTTGTGAGCAAACAATTTATGGGAACAATAATCAACTAGCATAGGAAGGCAAAACAAGCATAACTTCAAGATTTTCAACACATAGAGAGGAAACTTGATATTATTGCAATTCCTACAAGCATATATTCCTCCCTGATAATAAATTTCAGTAGCATCATGATCAATTCAACAATATAGCTATCACACAAAGCATTCTTTTCATGATCGACAAGCATAGAAATTTTATTACTCTCCACACAAGCAAAATTCTTCTCATGAATAATAGTGGGAGCAAACTCAACAAAATAATTATCATGTGAGGCACAATCCAATTGAAAACTAAAATCATGATGACAAGTTTCATGGATAGCATTAATCTTTATAGCATACAACTCATCACAATGATCATCATAGATAGCAACTTTGTTCTCATAATCAATTGGAACCTCTTCTGAAATAGTGGATTCATCACAAAATAAAGTCATGACCTCTCCAAATCCACTTTCATCAATATAATCATCATAAATAGGAGGCATGCTTTCATCATAATAAATTTGCTCATCAAAACTTGGGGGACAAAAAATATCATCTTCATCAAACATCGCATCCCCAATCTTGTGGCTTTGCATATCATTAGCATCATAGATATTCAAGGAATTCATACTAACAACATTGCAATCATGCTCATCATTCAAAGATTTAGTGCCAAACATTTTAATGCATTCTTGTTCTAACACTTCGGCACATTTTTCCTTCCCATCATACTCACGAAAGATATTAAAAAGATGAAGCGTATGAGGTAAACTCAATTCCATTTTTTTGTAGTTTTCTTTTACAGACTAAACTAGTGATAAAACAACAAACAAAAAGATTCAATTGCAAGATCTAAAGATATACCTTCAAGCACTAACCTCCCCGGCAACGGCGCCAGAAAAGAGCTTGATGTCTACTACACAACCTTCTTCTTGTAGACGTTGTTGGGCCTCCAAGTGCATAGGTTTGTAGGACAGTAGCAAATTTCCCTCAAGTGGATGACCTAAGGTTTATCAATCCGTGGGAGGCGTATGATGAAGATGGTCTCTCTCAAGCAACCCTTCAACCAAATAACAAAGAGTCTCTTGTGTCCCCAACACACCCAATGCAATGGTAAATTGTATAGGTGCACTAGTTCGGCGAAGAGATGGTGATACAAGTGGTATATGGATGGTAGATAAAGGTTTTTGTAATCTGAAAATATAAAAACAGCAAGGTAACTAATGATAAAAGTGAGCATAAATGGTATTGCAATGCGAGGAAACAAGGCCTAGGGTTCATAATTTCACTAGTGCAAGTTCTCTCAACAATAATAACATAATTGGATCACATAACTATCCCTCAACATGCAACGAAGAGTCACTCCAAAGTCACTAATAGCGGAGAACAAACGAAGAGATTATGGTAGGGTACAAAACCACCTCAAAGTTATTCTTTCCAATCAATCCATTGGGCTATTCCTATAAGTGTCACAAACAGCCCTAGAGTTCGTACTAGAATAACACCTTAAGACACAAATCAACCAAAACCCTATTGTCACCTAAATACTCCAATGTCACCTCAATTATCCGTGGGTATGATTATACGATATGCATCACACAATCTCAGATTCATCTATTCAACCAACACATCGAACCTCAAAGAGTGCCCCAAAGTTTCTACCAGAGAGTCAAGACGAAAACGTGTGCCAACCCCTATGCATAGATTCCCAAGGTCACGAAACCCGCAAGTTGATCATCAAAACATACATCAAGTGGATCATAGAATACCCCATTGTCACCACAGGTATCCCACGCAAGACATACATCAAGTGTTCTCAAATCATTAAAGACTCAATCCGATAAGATAACTTCAAAGGGAAAACTCAATCCATTACAAGAGAGTAGAGGGGGACAAACATCATAAGATGCAACTATAATAGCAAAGCTCGCGATACATCAAGATCGTGCCACCTCAAGAACACGAGAGAGAGAGAGATCAAACACATAGCTACTGGTACATACCCCTAGCCCCGAGGGAGAACTACTCCCTCCTCGTCATGGAGAGCACCCGGATGATGAAGATGGCCACCGAAGAGGGATTCCCCCTCCGGCAGGGTGCCGGAACGGGTCTAGATTGGTTTTCGGTGGCTATAGAGGCTTCTGGCGGCGAAACTCCCGATCTATTCTGCTCCCCGAAGTTTTTAGGGTATATAGGTATATATGGGAGGAAGAAGTACGCCCGTGGACCTCCGGGCTGTCCACGAGGCAGGGGGCGCGCCCAGGGGGGTGGGCGCCCCCACCCTCATGGGCAACCCGGGACTCTCCTGGTCCAACTCCGATACTCCGTGGGCTTCTTCTGGTCCAAAGTTCCGTGAAGTTTCAGGTCAATTGACGCTGTTTGATTTTCCTTTTCTGCAATACTCCAAAACAAGGAAAAAACAGAAACTGGCACTGGGCTCTGGGTTAATAGGTTAGTCCCAAATAATAATAAAAAAGTGTATAATAAAGCACATAAACATCCAAAACAGATAATATAATAGCATGGAACAATAAAAAATTATAGATACGTTGGAGACGTATCATCAGCCCGCGGCCCTCCTCGCGCGCGCGTTCGAAAAGCTGTCCCGGACCCGACCCGGGCAGTCGTCACCATTGGATTCGGATCATCCCCAAACATCCCTAAATCATCATCGGTTTTTCATTTGGACTCCCAAGGTCTTTATTCGCGATCATCCAATTGCGATCGGAGGGACGAGGTAGCCCCTGACCTAAATTCATCTGTATTTATATCGTCCAACCATAGATCCTAGGGAGCTGTCCCATCCTCCTTTTCAGCGCCGCCACCCCACCGAGTTCCCCTCGGGATCTCCCCTCCATCTCCCTCGAGTTCCTCACCGAGCCAACCATCCATCACCAGTGACCTCAACTGCCAACTCGTTGCCCTCTCCTTGCTCGAACATGCGCAGCAATAGCTCCATGCCGGATTCCCATCACCACCCATTGTCCCGCCGGAGCAACACCAGCAGGACTAGCCCCGCGCCGCTCCCCTTCCCTTCCTCTCCTTCCCGTTTTCGTTCACTTCTCTGCTCCTCCTCTCTCTCAACTCTCTCTCTGTCTCTGTACTAGGGGAACCCAAGGCCTACCATGGACGCCCGACGAAGCTCGCCTCGCCACTGGATCGAGTGGTTCTGCGCCTCCTCGACCTCGGTTTCGCCCCATCTCTGGCAAGATCCGACGAGCGGTGACGAAGCCGTCTCCTCCTGAACCGCCATGGCGCCCGAGGCCTCCCTGCAGGACCACCACCGCCGCCATGGACCAGTGTTGCCGTTCAAGTTCGTGTCCAGCCTCATTCTGGACCGGATCTCCTCTGATCCGCCACCCATCCGCCGAATCCACCACGATCCGGGCCGGTTCCCGTGTGCCCTCGCCCGCGCAAGTTCCTCGTCACGCCGCCCGTCATCAAGTTCCCGCCGATGCTCTGCTTCCTGACGAGAACAGGGTGAGGTGCCCACTCGCCTGTTCCTTCCCCGTCAGCGCTCGCGTTGACTTGTCATCGCTGGACTGCAGCGCCAAGGCCCAGCAGCGCTTTTCCCTTTGCAAACTCCTACGGCCCAGCTCCCGCGCCAAGCCTGCCATCCTCCACGGGCCGAAAGCCTCAAGGGCCCAATGTGAGCAGCTCCCATCCAGCCCAGATCCATCAGTTTCGTCCTTTTAGTTTTTTTCCAGATCTGTGAATTTAGATATTTTTTCCAGGGAACGCAGTTTTGCAGAAAAACCCTTGTTGTTCATGCATATCATAACTCTGCAACCGTGCTTCGGTTTAAAATAAGTTATATATGAAAAATTCTTAGAATTGTGTCTAGTTTCATAATATCCAACTTTCAACCATGTTTAAATGTTTAAACTGCTGTTTGCACTTAATTGCTATATTGCCATGCTAAAATGCTTTATTTCATAAGTAAATAACCGTAGCTCGAAACTTAACAAACTTTATATGTAAATGGGGTCGAAAATGCCTAGTTTAACTTGGTGGCATTACTTTGCATGTTTAATAATTGTAAAATATGCTTTAGGGTAGAACAGTACCAAATTCATAATATGCATATGAGGATTTTCTGGACTTGTTGTTTGATGTTCCGGCCTCATTTAAACTCGACTAGATAGTTAGTTTACTCATGCTTCACCTCTTGCCATGCTAACCAACAATTAATATTGTTGATTACATAAACGGGAGAGAACTAAATAAGTCATGTGGTGTTTCGTCAATATGCAACTCGTTGCATATTGAGCTCCACTTAACTTGTAGTTTTGCTTGTGCACTTTGCCATGCCATGCCTCATTAAACCGGACATGCATCATACTTGGTTGTGCACCATGCCATGCTTATGTGATGGTTGTTTACTATGTTGTTTGCTTCTTTCCGGTGTTCCTTCATCGGGTTAGTTCTGACTACATTGCGTTTGCGAGGATTCGTTCGACTACGTCCGTTTGTCTTCTTCATGGACTCGTTCTTCTTCCTTGCGGGATCTCAGGCAAGATGACCATACCCTCCAAATCACTTCTATCTTTGCTTGCTAGTTGTTCGCTCTATTGCTATGCCGCAATACCTACCACTTGCTATATCATGCCTCCCATATTGCCATGTCAAGCCTCTAACCCACCTTTCCTAGCAAACCGTTGTTTGGCCATGTTACCGCTTTGCTCAGCCCCTCTTATAGCGTTGCTAGTTGTAGGTGAAGATGAAGTTTGTTCCATGTTGGAACATGGATATCTGTTGGGATATCGTTATTATATCTTGTTTACTTTAATGCATCTATATACTTGGTAAAGGGTGGAAGGCTCGGCCTTATGCCTGGTGTTTTTGTTCCACTCTTTCCGCCCTACTTTCCGTCATACCGGTGTTATGTTCCTTGATTTTGCGTTCCTTACGCAGTTGGGTGTTATGGGAACCCCTTGATAGTTTGCCTTGAATAAAAGTCCTCCAGCAAGGCCCAACCTTGGTTTTACCATTTGCCACCTAAGCCTTTTTCCCTTGGGTTCCACGGACTCAAGGGTCATCTTTATTTTAAACCCCCGGGCCAATGCTCCTCTGAGTGTTGGTCCAAACTGGCCGATCTCCGGCGCCCCCCTGGGCAACCAGGGTCTATGCCAACCCGACGTCTTGCCCATCCGGTGTGCCCCTGAGAACGAGATATGTGCAGCTCCTATCGAGATTTGTCGGCACATCCGGGCGGTTTGCTGGTCTTGTTTTACCATTGTCGAAATGTCTTATAACCGGGATTCCGAGACTGATTGGGTCTTCCCGGGAGAAGGAATATCCTTCGTTGACCGTGAGAGCTTGTGATGGGCTAAGTTGGGACACCCCTGCAGGGTTTTGATCTTTCGAAAGCCGTGCCCGTGGTTATGTGGCAGATGGTAATTTGTTAATGTCCGGTTGTAGAGAACTTGACACTTAACTTAATTAAAATGCATCAACCGCGTGTGTATCCGTGATGGTCACTTCTCGGCGGAGTCTGGGAAGTGAACAAGGTTCTTGTGTTATGCTTGAACGTAAGTAGTTTCAGGATCACTTCTTGATCACTTCTAGTTCACGACCATCGCGTTGCTTCTCTTCTCGCTCTCATTTGTGTATGTTAGCCACCATATATTCTTAGAGCTTGCTGCAGCTCCACCTCATGACCTTATCCTACCCATAAGCTTAAATAGTCTTGATCTCGTGGGTGTGAGATTGCTGAGCCCTCGTGGCTCACAGATACTTCCCAACAGTTGCAGGTGTCGATGATACCAGTGCAGATGATGCAACTGAGCTCAAGTGGGAGCTCGATGAAGATCGTGTTCGTTGTGTTGTTTCGTTGCCAGTTGATCAGTAGTGGAGCCCAGTCAGGACGATCGGGGATCTAGCATTTGGGGTTGTCTTCTTTTATTTTGGTTCCATAGTCATACCTTGATTGTATTCTGGATGATGTATGATCTATCTATGTATTGTGTGAAGTGGCGATTGTAAGCCAACTCTTTATCCCTTTCTTATTCAGTACATGGGATGTGTAAATATTACCCCTGTTGCGACATGCCTACCATGCGGCTATGCCTCTAAGTCGTGCCCCCACACGTGGGAGATATAGCCGCATTGTGGGTGTTACAGTTGTTCCCTTTTTGTCATCGGTATGTTACTTGCCCAAGATTCGATCGTCGGTATCATCATACCTAGTTCAATATCGTTAGCAGCAAGTCTCTTTACTCGTTCCGTAATGCAACATCCCACAACTAACTCATTAGTCACATTGCTTGCAACTCTTATAGTGATGTGCATTACCAAGTGGGCCCAGAGATACCTCTCCGACAATCGGAGTGACAAATCCTAATCTCGACCTATGCCAACTCAATAAACTCCATCGGAGACACCTATAGAGCATCTTTATAATCACCCAGTTACGTTGTGACGTTTGATAGCACACAAGGTGTTCCTACAGTATTTAGGAGTTGCATAATCTCATAATCACAGGAACATGTATACATTATGATGAAAGCAATAGCAATAAAACTAAACGATCATTTGTGCTAAGCTAAGGTGTCGGTGTCAAAATCGGCGGATCTCGGGTAGGGGGTCCCGAACTGTGCATCTAGGCGGATGGTAATAGGAGGCAGGGGACACGATGTTTTACCCAGGTTCGGGCCCTCTTGATGGAGGTAAAACCCTACATCCTTCTTGATTAATATTGATGATATGGGTAGTACAAGAGTAGATCTACCACGAGATCAGAGAGGCTAAACCCTAGAAGCTAGCCTATGGTATGATTGTTGTTCGTCCTATGGACTAAAACCCTCCGGATTATATAGACACGGAGAGGGCTAGGGTTACACAGAGTCGGTTACAATGGTAGGAGATCTACATATCCGTATCGCCAAGCTTGCCTTCCACCCCAAGGAAAGTCCCTTCCGGACACGGGTCGAAGTCTTCAATCTTGTATCTTCAAGTCTAGGAGTCCAGCCGAAGGTATAGTCCGGCTATCCGGACACCCCCTAATCCAGGACTCCCTCAGTAGCCCCTGAACCAGGCTTCAATGACGACGAGTCCGGCGCGCAGATTGTCTTCGGCATTGCAAGGCGGGTTCCTCCTCCAAGTACTTCATAGAATATTTTGAACACAAAGGTAGTGTCCGGCTCTGCAAAATAAGTTTCCACATATTGCCATAGAGAGAATAATATTTACACAAATCTAATCTACTGACGTATTCCGTAGCGTGACATCACACCACGGCCAAGTCTTTATTCGAATCGTTTTACTGTCCCACCTCAGCACGTTTAGCGAGGCGGTTTCCTTGGCACGTCTTGTCAAAGCAGAGATCGTATCCCCTTATTCCGGGATTCTCATCAATACGGGCGTGGGTAACCCAACCGCGCCATTGATTACGGTGCTCGGGAGATAAGCGAGTTTTACCAGGCTGGTGGGGACGCATAGTCGCGTCCACCCATATAAGGGGATAAGGATCCACCTTTTCATCCACGCCTTCTTCCTCCTTTGCCTATCCATTTCCGCGCACTCGAGCTCCAGTGCGCAAGTCTGCACACCCCACCTCAACCTTCTCTAGCCATGTCCGGAGCGGGAGGCAAGTGGATGGTCTCCTCCGTCACGGAGGGACACATCAAAAAACTGAGGAAGGCCGGATACTTGTCTAACGACATTGCGCACCGGCTTCCCGAAGAGGGGCAGCTCACCCCAACCCTAGGCCCCATGAGAGGGTGGTGTTCCTCCCCCATTTCCTCCGCGGACTAGGCTTCCCTCTCCAACCATTTGTCCGGGGGCTCATGTTCTACTATGGCCTGGATTTCCATGATCTGGCCCCAAACTTTTTCCTCAATATCTCGGCGTTTATCGTCGTGTGCAAGGCTTTCTTCTGCATCCGCTCCCATTTCGGCCTATGGCCCAAGACTCTCAATGTCAAGCCGAAGGTGGTGCACGGCACCCAGGTGGAGTGCGGAGGCGCCATGGTGGGCAAGATGCCCAACGTCCTATGGCTTGAGGGGTCCTTCGTGGAGTCCCTAAAGGGGTGGCAATCGGGGTGGTTTTGCATCACCGAGCCGCGCGACCCTGAATGGGTCGCAGCCCCCGAGTTCCGATCCGGACCCCCTACGCGGCTCACCTCCTGGAAAGAGACGGGCCTATCATGGGGTAAAGAAGGAGAGCTGACCGGACTCCAAACATGCGTCCAAACCCTGGTAGACAAGAAGCTCAAACTTGTCAACGTAGTCCAGGTTATGCTCATCCGCCGGATCCTCCCGTGTCAACAACGGGCTTTCAACCTGTGGGAGTTCGACCCGGCGCAGCGCCGAACTCTGAGCAGGCTCTTCGACATGACGTACGAAGATGCCTGGAAGGTGCTTTTCAAGGGCGCCGAGGCCCCCGCATCCGCTACCGAGGATCGCGGATTCAGCACGCAGCGTCACACTCGTGCGGTGAGCTATTTTTACCTTTTACGGGGTATTAGTTTTTCATAGTTTGACTCCATGCAGGATCTACGCTCCCTTACATTTGACAGGATTGGCAGGAGACGTCCGGATAGATCAACTGTCCGGCTCCTTTGCCCGAAGGCCCAGCAGACGCTCGCTTGGCGAAGCTGCTGGTTCCGGCACCCTATGTGGTGCCGGAGAAGAAGGCCAAGAAGAAGGCCACGGGGACTCGAAAGAGTGCCCGGCGCCTGGAGGTGTCGGTTTCATCATCCGACGACTCCAAGACACACTCCTCCCGTGAAGACGAGGAGGAGGGAGAAGAGGCCTCTCCCCCTCTAGCGGGGGAAGGGAAGAAAAGGAAGGCCGCCCCAACTGGGGAGGCCGAAGGATCCAAGAAGGGGAAAACCCTTCCTCCGGACTACTCCACCAACGCCGACGACGGCGAAGAGGGGTGGCCACTCAGGGCCAAGCCCCTGGCGAAATCGTAAGTATCCGGATACCAGAGTGATTCATAGTATTCCTCCATTGCACAGCTTTTCCTTACGTCGAACATGTTTATGCAGTCCACCCAAAGACCGGCTCGACGTGTCGTCGAGCGGTTCCCTGGATTCGTCGGATGTGAATTCACTTCCGACGGCTACCTCCCCCACCCTACGGACGACGCCGAGGTGGCGTCCCAACAGGTTCCAAGCCAGGAGGAGGTGGTCCTGGAGGCGCCGCAAGGCGACCTCCCGAACTCCAGGCGCAAAGGGGATAGAACCCCCAAGGGCTCCAAGTCCGGCCTTGAGCCGGACACCGTGCCGGAACCTTCAACAGTTCCGGACTCCGGTAGGCAGCCTCCTTCCAAGAGGAGCAAGCCTACCGAGCCGGCGACCTCCGTCCAACCGGAGGCACCGGACAATTTGCTGGAGGTGCTTAACGGCGCCTCCATCAACGAGGAGCACCGCACTATTATGAGTGCGGTGATCCAGAAGGTTCAGTCCGCCAAGAGCGGACTGACTGAAGCCTGTGCCAGCCTTCTAACAGGCTTTGAGGTAAGTGAAGAATATGTAAAAATATTACCGCATAGACAGTAGCCCCTGATGCTCTGTTCGGCGTTCGGAAAGAAAAGCCGAATAGAGGATCTAATAACATTCACAGGAGTCTAACATAATCAAGTCAATATGCGTATGCAGGCTTCGCTGCTGGCCTCCGCCGCACTGACTGCGGAGATGGATACGCTGAAGCAAAACCTCGCGCGGTCCGAGAACGAGCTCGGCCATGCCAAGAGGCAACTCGAGGAGAAGGAAGGTAAGTAATACCTTGCGCAAGTATATAGAGAATATGTGGTTGCAAAAAATGACAGGATCAACGTGCTATTATAGGGGCCACGACCGAGGTGGCAACCCTTAAGCAAGTGATGTCCGAGGCCGAAAACAGAGCGGCCGCGGAGCGCACAGAGAGAGGGAAGCAGGAGGCACGGGTGGAGGAGGGGCAGAAAGAGCTCCAGGCTCTCATGAAAAAACACGAGAGTTTGGAGCTTGACTCAAAGACGCAAGCGTCCGAGCTTGCGGCAGCCCTCAAAAGCGCGAAGTCTGCCAAGGCCGAAGCCCAGAAAGCCCTCCAAGAAATTGAAGCGATGAAGAATATAGCGGCGGGTAAGGTATTCATTATGCAAAGTAAGCACGTGAAAGTGAATTACTTGTTATTTACCCGAGTCCGGAGCTCTGCAGGAGCATTCGCAGATTTGCCCCGTAGTGCGTCTGATGCCGCCGCCTACTACCGAGCCGAGGAGGGGAGCTCGACGGAGAAGGTGTTCTGGTCTCAGTATGCTGAGAGCGGACACCTGGTGCCTTTGAGTGACCAGCTGAAGCAAATGGTCGAGCTCCACAAGGTGGTCGAACATGCCATAAAGGGCTTCATAGTTCAGCTTTGGCCTGGGGAGGCTCTGCCTGGGAGCTACTTCGGGCTGGTGAGGCGGCTGGTGGATGCCTGTCCACGACTTGAAGTAATCAAGCTCTCCGTCTGCATCGAAGGTGCCCGTAGGGCGCTTTCCCGTGCTAAAGTGCACTGGGGCAAGATGGATGCGGAGAAGCTGGTGAAGGACGGGCCGCCGCCGAGCAAGGAGCATCGCGTCCCGGAAGCGTATTATGAGAGCGTCCTGAAGGGTGCCCGCCTTATAGCGGATGAATGCTCCCAAGATGTAATTTTTGAGTAAACTCGCATTTGTGATCCTGTACGCTGAAAACTTGTTCATATGCGCTAAGCAACGCTTTTGAATTTAAAATATTACCTTCTGTGTGGCCGTTTATCAAATTTGAGAGATGGCGATTCATCGGCTTCTGCCCCCACACCACGAGTGCTGGGGTGTTCAGGATAAACATGAGCGCTCTTTTTCCCATTCTTGGGTCCTTCGAGCGAGGCGCTCAACACAACGAACAAGGCAATCAGACTATAATGCTTGAACACTCTCACTTAGCCATAGAATTCTATAATTTTAAATTTCGGCGAAGCCCCTAGTGTTCGGAAGACCGAGTTCGTGGCGCTATCCATGCCTAGGCCGGACAAAGCCGACTCCTCGCTCTAAGCGACATAAGTCTTTAGGGACTCGAAAACCTCTCGAACAGGGACCAGCTCTTGCCTCATCATGACGGTCAGTTTTAGCTTTCTCTACTGAGGTGCTTAGCCCAGCTCAACTGGGGCACAATCGCAGTAGTTCTCCTAGTGCTACCTTAGCCGATATAATGGAACGTAAGGTACCAAAACATAGGAGCCGGGCAAACCGAACTATTGACCCAAGACATGATTTGGAGCCGATGCATATAATGCTATATGTTCGGGGTGCCGCACTTGTGAAAGTGTTCGGACTTCTCACACCATATTGTGGGGTACTTAAGCCCCTGGCGTATTGTCCGTACCAAAGTGTACGGGTGCAACATGTCATTAATGAACATATATTCGTAAAAAAGAGTAATGCAATAATAGATGGAAGCTATGCATTGTTTATTTAAAAAAGCTGCGATCAAAGCAGAACGATACGAATAGTGCGATAAGCAAAAAATGGGACAATTTAACGTGTCCTTTCCAGGGGCGAGCTGCGGAATGGTATGTGAAACAGGTATACTGCTCGTTATAGAGACCACCTTAGAGTTCCATAGTGCGACGTAGCTTTCTGCTTCCCTGGTCGTATCGTTTGTGCGGCAATTGTACTGCTGGACAAGCCTTCCTAAGAATGGAGTCCTGAAAATAAGAGAACATTATGAAATCGGCAGCCCCTAGTGCAGTTTAAGCCGCGTTTCGGGCGTGCCGTGATGGTGCCCCTCCCCCTATGCCCATGGTATTTCTAGAGCGTAGTTATGTACGTGCAACACTGGTTTCGCAAGTTCGCGAGGGCTGGGGTTGGGGCCGCATTGCTACGCTTGCTTGGAATGTGCCAGGCGGTCTTGTTGTAGGTTACTCCGGGCGCGCTTGACGGTGTCCAGACGTTTAATGGCCGGACTGGAGAATTTCCTTGAGAGGCTACTTTGTACTTCCGCTGTGATAGCCGCTGTATGCTCCTCCGCTCGGAGAGAGCGTTCGGTGTTTCCATTGACCGTGATGACTCCTCGAGGACCTGGCATCTTGAGCTTGAGGTATGCGTAGTGCGGCACCCCATCGAACTTAGCAAATGCGGTTCGCCCGAGCAGTGCGTGATAGCCACTGCGAAATGGGACTATGTCGAAGATTAACTCCTCGCTTCAGAAATTATCCAGAGATTCGAAGACCACTTCAAGTGTAACTGAGCCTGTACAGTTGGCCTCTACACCTGGTATGACGCCTTTAAAGGTCGTTTTAGTGGGTTTAATCCTCAAGGGATCGATGCCCATTTTCCGCACTGTATCCTGGTAAAGCAGGTTCAGGCTGCTGTTGCCGTCCATAAGGACTCTAGTGAGGTGAAATCCGTCAACAATTGGGTCTAGGACCAATGCGGCGAATCCGCCATGACGGATGCTAGTGGGGTGGTCCCTTCAATCAAAAGTGATCGGGCAGGAAGACCATGGGTTGAACTTTGGGGCGACTGGCTCCATCGCGTATACGTCCCTTAGTGCACGCTTCCGCTCCCTCTTGGGGACGTGGGTTGTGTATATCATGTTCACCGTCCGCACTTGTGGGGGAAAACCTTTCTGTCCACTGTTGTTCGGCGGCCGGGGCTCCTCCTTGTCATCGCTATGCAGCCCCTTGTCTCTGCTTTCGGCATTTAACTTGCCTGCCTGCTTGAACACCCAAAAATCCCTGTTGGTGTGATTGGCTGGTTTTTTGGGGGTGCCATGTATCTGGCATGAGCGGTCGAGTATTCGGTCCAAACTGGACGGGCCTGGAGTATTTCTTTTGAATGGCTTTTTCCGCTGACCGGGTTTAGAGCCTCTGAATCCGGCATTAACTGTTGTATCCTCAGTATTGTCGCCATTAATGCGGCGCTTTTGCTTGTTGCGACGCGACCTGCCACTGCTGTCCTTGGTATCCGAATTACCAGGGCTCTTGGTCATGTTATTGCTGTGAGCTAGCCAGCTGTCTTCTCCCGCGCAGAAGCGGGTCATAAGTGTCGTGAGGGCTGCCATAGATTTCGGCTTTTCCTGTCCCAGGTGTCGTGCAAGCCACTCGTCGCGGATGTTATGCTTGATGGCTGCTAGGGCCTCTGCGGACGGACAGTCGACGATTTGATTTTTCTTGGTTAAGAACCGTGTCCAGAATTGTCTGGCCGATTCCTCTGGCTGCTGAATTATGTGGCTTAGGTCATCGGCGTCTGGTGGTCGCACATAACTGCCCTAGAAATTGTCAAGGAATGTGGCTTCCAGGTCCTTCCAACAACCAATTGATTCTGTGTTGTAACACCCTCGATGCGACTATATCTCCCACGTGTCGAGGCATGACTTAGAGGCATAATCGCATTGAAGGCATATGTCGCAAGTTAGGCAATCTTCACAACATCCCATGTAATATATATATAATAAAAGGGGAGATAACATAGTTGGCTTACACTCGCCACGTCAATCAAAGTACATAAATAACATTACATCATCCAAACACTCATGGCCCGACTACGGCGCCAAAATAAAAGATAACCCAACAAGCGACACGGTCCCCGATCACCCCAACTGGGCACGACTACTGATCATCAGGAAAAGAAACATACTATCGTTGAGAGTCCTCATCGAACTCCCACTTGAGCTCAAGCGCGTCACCTGGAGCGGAATCATCAGGCCCTGCATCTGGTTTGGAAGTAATCTGTGAGCCACAGGGACTCAGCAATCTCGCACCCTCGCGATCAAGACTATTTAAGCTTAAAGGTAAGGCAAGGTAATTATGTGGAGCTGCAGCAAGCGACTAGCATATATAGTGGCTAACCTGTTCGCAAAGGAGAGCGAGAAGAGGAGGCAAAGCGCGAACGAGTAACTAGAGGGAATCCTGCGGCAAGCATTACTCCAACACCGTGTCCACTTCCCGGACTCAGCCGAGAAGAGGCCGTCACGGTAACTCACACGGTTGATTCATTTTAATTAAGTTAAGGTTAAAGTTATCTACAACCGGACATTAACAAATTCCCATCTGCCCATAACCGGGGCACGGCTTTCGAAAGTTCAAATCCCTGCAGGGGAGTCCCAACTTAGCCCATGACAAGCTCTCACGGTCAACGAAGGAATAGACCTTCTCCTGAGACGTTCCGATCAGACTCGATATCCCGGTTCTTCAAGACACTTCGACAGTTAAAACAAATCCAGCAACACCGCCCGAATGTGCCGACAAATCCCGATAGGAGCTGCACATATCTCTTTCTCAGGGCACACTCAGATTGTCAGGTACGGGTAGGCCAGCCCAGAGTTGCCCCTGGTGGCCACCGGCAGCTGACAGGTGGACCAACACTCAGAGGAGCACTGGCCCGGGGGGGTTTAAAATAAGATGACCCTCGGGCTCCGGAAACCCAAGGGAAAAAGAGGCTAGGTGGAAAATGGTAAAAGCAAGGTTGGGCATTGCTGGAAAAGCTTTAATCAAGGCGAACTATCAAGGGGTTCCCATTATAACCCAACCGCGTAAGGAACGCAAAAATCCGGGAACATAACACCGATATGACGGAAACTAGGGCGGCAACAGTGGAACAAAACACTAGGCGAGAGGCCGAGCCTTCCACCCTTTACCAAGTATATAGATGCATTAAGATAACATGGCAATATAATGGTATCCCAACAAGTAAAATAATGTTCCAACAAGGAACGGTCTCCAATCTTCACCTGCAACTAGCAACACTATAAGAGGGGCTGAGCAAAGCGGTAACATAGCCAATCAACGGTTTGCTAGGACATGGTGGGTTAGAGGTTTGACATGGCACTACCCAAACCAGAAAAACAAGCAAACGGAACACAATCAACCACGTGCAAAGCTCAAACAATATGATGTAAGGATGGTATGCTATGCGGGATGCGATGCGGGATGCATATGCAAGATTTGACAAGGAATGCATGAACCTGGCCTCAACTTAGAAAACCAAGTGTGCCACTGGAAATATGAGATGAAATCGCTTGAAAACGATATAAAGAACGCCGGAATCGGAGTTACGGTTTGGAAAAGGCAAGCAATTCAAATATGACCACGTTCTGCGATTTACAGCAAGTAGCCATCTAAATGTGACAAGATGAACATGCTACATCACCCAAACATGGCATAAAAATACATGGCAGGGATCCATTCATGAAGCTTAACAAAAGTCTAGCACTGAGCTACGGCCAATTCATACATTAATAGGTTCAAACAAGCATGGCAAAAATGCATTTGGTAAACAGATTTCAGACAGTGAAATTAACACTTGTCTGGAATCTCAGATCAGATAGCACTCTTCGGAGCATTTAAGCTTAAAGGTAAGGCAAGGTAATTATGTGGAGCTGCAGCAAGCGACTAGCATATATAGTGGCTAACCTGTTCGCAAAAGAGAGCGAGAAGAGGAGGCAAAGCGCGAACAAGTAACTAGAGGGCATCCTGCGGCAAGCATTACTCCAACACCATGTCCAATTCCTGGACTCCGCCGAGAAGAGGCCATAACGGTAACTCACATGGCTGATTCATTTTAATTAAGTTAAGGTTAAAGTTATCTACAACCGGACATTAACAAATTTCCATCTGCCCATAACCGCGGGCACGGCTTTCGAAAGTTCAAATCCCTACAGGGGAGTCCCAACTTAGCCCATGACAAGCTCTCAAGGTCAACGAAGGAATAGACCTTCTCCCGAGATGTTCCGATCAGACTCAGTATCCCGGTTCTTCAAGACACTTCGACGAGTTAAAACAAATCCAGCAACACCGCCCGAATGTGCCGACAAATCCCGAAAGGAGCTGCACATATCTCTTTCTCAGGGCACATTCAGATTGTCCTAGGTACGGGTAGGCCAGCCCAGAGTTGCCCCTGGTGGCCACCAGCAGCTGACAGGTGGACCAACACTCAGAGGAGCACTGGCCCCGGGGGGGGTTTAAAATAAGATGACCCTCGGGCTCCGGAAACCCAAGGGAAAAAGAGGCTAGGTGGCAAATGGTAAAACCAAGGTTGGGCATTGCTGGAAAAGCTTTAATCAAGGCGAACTATCAAGGGGTTCCCATTATAACCCAACCGCGTAAGGAACGCAAAAATCCGGGAACATAACACCGATATGACGGAAACTAGGGCGGCAAGAGTGGAACAAAACACTAGGCGAGAGGCCGAGCCTTCCACCCTTTACCAAGTATATAGATGCATTAAGATAACATGGCAATATAATGGTATCCCAACAAGTAAAATAATGTTCCAACAAGGAACGGTCTCCAATCTTCACCTGCAACTAGCAACACTATAAGAGGGGCTGAGCAAAGCGGTAACATAGCCAATCAATGGTTTGCTAGGACATGGTGGGTTAGAGGTTTGACATGGCAATTTGGGAGGCTTGAAAGAAAGTGGTAGGCATCGTAGCATAGGCATAGTAAAAGAGCGAGCATCTAGCAAAGCAAAGATAGTAGTGATTTCGAGGGTATGATCATCTTGGCTGCAAAGTTGTCAGAGTTGACTGGATCCTCGAAAGCAAACTCAACGGGCTCCTCGCTAGCGAACTCATCTCCCAGCTCTACCCAAACCAGAAAAACAAGCAAACGGAACACAATCAACCACGTGCAAAGCTCAAACAATATGATGCAAGGATGGTATGCTATGCGGGATGCGATGCGGGATGCATATGCAAGATTTGACAAGGAATGCATGAACCTGGCCTCAACTTGGAAAACCAAGTGTGCCACTGGAAATATGAGATGAAATCGCTTGAAAACGATATAAAGAACGCCGGAATCGGAGTTACGCTTTGGAAAAGGCAAGCAATTCAAATATGACCACGTTCTGCGATTTACAGCAAGTAGCCATCTAAATGTGACAAGATGAACATGCTACATCACCCAAACATGGCATAAAAATACATGGCAGGGATCCATTCATGAAGCTTAACAAAAGTCTAGCACTGAGCTACGGCCAATTCATACATTAATAGGTTCAAACAAGCATGGCAAAAATGCATTTGGTAAACAGATTTCAGACAGTGAAATTAACACTTGTCTGGAATCTCAGATCAGATAGCACTCTTCGGAGCATGAAAACTATATGCTACAGGACCTCAAAATGGCAAAGTAAAGCATGGCATGGAGCTACTCAAAGAGATTAACAAAAGTCCCTTAGTGACCTTGAGCCAAAAGGGATCAGAAAATACATTTGCAAGCATGTGAACATGGCAAAAACATAATCAGTTCTCAGACTTAGTGAAAACTGGAGCATGCTGAAAACAGATATCAAGTAGGCATGTTTACGAGCTCGATGCACTCACTACAGAGCAAGTCATGACCATCTAAGCATACACACATCAAGAATACACAAAATGCAAGCTAGACAAGGCAAGAACAATAGCATAGCATGCACGGATCAACTACAACATCCTCGGCAAAATCGCTAACAAGTAGATAATCTGCCCAGATTCACGAAATGACAAAAGTAGAGCTCGATTGACTCAAGCTAGGGTGCACCATAATTGCAAACAAAGACATGGATGGATAGAGCACTACAAGATTAACAAAACATCCTTACTGATCATCCTCAAAAGAGGCACGGATCACTTGGAAACAACAT
This sequence comes from Triticum urartu, assembly GCF_003073215.2. Taxonomy (NCBI): domain Eukaryota; kingdom Viridiplantae; phylum Streptophyta; class Magnoliopsida; order Poales; family Poaceae; genus Triticum; species Triticum urartu. The sequence goes on along the minus strand of NC_053023.1, from coordinate 367,642,333 downwards.
GAACATATGGCCATATGAGATAAACAGCTCAAGGACTTAGTGGAAATGCTAAGTCCCTGAAATCAGCATTACCAAGCGCCTCACTTTGCAAGCTTGTGCTAGTCACCACACACATCACAAAAATACATGGGTTGCACCTCTGGAAATATGGCAAAACCCTTAACAAAACATATGTAGAGCACCAGGGCATATCATGCACACATTAATCATAGCAAAAATGACAAATATCTAAATGGAGCAACAGATCTGACAATTATCTCAAGTAGCACTCTTCTAACAGCATTTTGGGCATCAAGATGAACTCAAATGAAAATGATGCAATGAGATGAAATGATGTACTCTCTGAGACGAACATTTTGATATGCTATATGCCCAAAACGGAGCTACGGATGCAAAGTTATAGCACGATGAACAGGAACAAATTATTAGGGTTTCGGGGCAAAAAGTCAACCGAGTTTTTGGATCTCAGATCCAGATCAGGTCCGGCGGGTACTATAGCTGCACGCGGCCCGAGGATCGCCGGCGAGTGTGGTGGTCGCCGGAGGGAAGCAGTCCGGCGAGGGGGTCGGCAGATCCGGCGAGAGGGGTCGCCGGCGCGGCTTCCCGGAGCGGTAGGGCGGTGGCGTGACGTCGGCGAGGCAGGAGGCGGCGAGGGGCGGCCGGAGGCGCGGCCTTGTGCGGCGGGGTGGCGCGCCGGAGATGGCGGGCGGTGGCGCCGGACTGGAGGAGCCGGCCGGCTCGGGCGGGGACGAGGCCGGCTCGGGCGGCGCAGAGGGAGTGGGCTCGGGGGGCCAGATCTGGGCCCGTCGGGCCCCGGCGGCGCGCAGGTTAGCGGCGGTGATGTGGCGGCACGGGAGTGGCTGGCGGCGGTGTGTCCGGCGCGGTCCGGACGTGTCCGGCCGCGCGGAGACGATTTTTTTAGGGTTTGGGAGAGGGGATCCACGAATTTGGAGGAGGGGTCTTTATATAGAGGTAGAGGGAGCTAGGAGAGTCCAAATGAGGTACGGTTTTCGGCCACGCGAACGTGATCGAACGCTCTAGATGATGGAGAGGATTTTGGTGGGTTTTGGGCCAACATGGAGGGGTGTTGGGCTGCAACACACACGAGGCCTTTTCGGTCCCTCGGTTAACCGTTGGAGCATCAAACGAAGTCCAAATGGTACGAAACTTGACAGGCGGTCTACCGGTAGTAAACCAAGGCCGCTTGGCAAGTCTCGGTCCAATCCGGAAATGTTTAATCCCCACACACGAAAGAAAGGTATAAATGACCACCGGAGGAGAACGAAGCGCCGGAATGCAAAACGGACAACGGGGAAAATGCTCGGATGCATGAGACGAACACGTATGCAAATGCAATGCACACGATGACATGATATGAGATGCATGACAACGACAACAACACACGGAGACAAAAACCCGAACCCGAGAAAATAAAATAACTTAAGGCCGGAAACGGCAAGAGTTGGATTACATATTGGGTAAGTCATATCCGGGGTGTTACAACACTCCACCACTACGAAAGGATCTCGTCCCGAGATCTAGGACTGAAAGAACGCCGGGTACTCAGAACGGAGATGATCCTCGCGTTCCCAGGTAGCTTCACGGTCGGAATGGTGTGACCACTTGACTTTGAGGAATTTGATTGACTTGTTGCGAGTCTTGCGTTCAGTTTCTTCGAGAATAGCAATGGGGTGCTCACAATATGAGAGATCTTCTTGGAGCTCAATGTCCTCGAAGTTGACGGTGCAGTCAGGAGTCTTGAAGCACTTCCAGAGCTAAGAGATATGGAACACATCATGAACATTTGCAAAGTTTGAAGGGAGCTCGAGTTGATAGGCGAGATCGCCTCTCTTGCTGACGATCTTGAAAGGTCCCACGTATCTTGGGGCAAGCTTCCCTTTGATACCGAAGCGACGAGTACCTTTCATAGGAGAGACGCGGAGGTAAACATGATCTCCGATCTCGAAAGCCAAATCACGGTGCTTACTATCATAGTAGCTCTTCTGGCGGGATTGGGCTGCTTTGAGGTTATCTCGAATGACTTTGCACATTTCCTCTGCCTCTGTCATTAAGTCATTTCCCAAAAGCTGACGTTCACCGGTTTCAGACCAGTTGAGAGGGGTACGACACTTCCTGCCATACAGAATTTCAAATGGGGCCTTGCCCGAACTTGCTTGAAAACTGTTGTTGTAGGAGAATTCAGCATAAGGAAGACAATCCTCCCACTTCATGCCGAAGGAGATCACACAAGCCCTGAGCATATCTTCAAGAATCTGATTGACACGCTCGACTTGACCGCTAGTTTGAGGATGGAAAGCTGTGCTGAAGCGGATGTTGGTGCCCATGGCCTTCTGAAAAGAATCCCAAAACTTGGAGGTAAAGATGCTGCCACGGTCTGAAGAGATCACTTGAGGAATACCGTGTAGAGAGACAATTCGAGAGGTATAGAGCTCCGCCAATTGAGCTGCAGTGATTGACTCTTTGATAGGCAGAAAGTGAGCGACCTTAGTGAGTTTGTCGATGACAACGAATATAGCATCATTGCCACGCTTGGACTTTGGAAACCTAGTCACGAAGTCCATCTCAATGTGGTCAAACTTCCATTCTAGAATGGCAAGAGGTTGGAGGAGACCAGCTGGCCTTTGGTGTTCTTCCTTTACTCTTCTGCAGACATCACATTCATTCACAAATTGAGCAATCTCGCGCTTCATTCGAGTCCACCAATAAGCCTGCTTGAGGTCTTGATACATCTTCGTGCTCCCAGGGTGGATGGAGAGCAGAGAATTGTGAGCCTCGTTCATGATCACTTTACGAAGGTCACCTTTGGGCACAACAATACGATCCTTGAAGAAGAGAGTGTCCTTGTCATCAAGGCGGTAGCACTTGTACTTGGGTTGGCTCTTGGCAATCCCAATCTTCACCTTTTTCACCATAGCATCAAGAAGCTGGGCTTGGCGAATCTGGTCTTCCAAGGTAGGAGAGACTTGAAGGTTGGCGAGGAAATCTTGAGGAACAACTTGCAGATTAAGTTTACGGAAAGCTTCACAAAGCTCGGGTTGATAAGGCTTGAGAATCAGACTGTTGCAATAAGCCTTTCTGCTCAATGCGTCAGCAATCACATTGGCCTTGCCTGGAGTATACTCGATACTCGGATTATACTCTTGAATCATTTCGACCCATCGAGTTTGCCTGAGGTTGAGATTAGGCTGAGTGAAGATGTACTTGAGACTCTTGTGGTCAGTGAAGATGTCCACTTTCCTTCCCAATAAGAGATGTCTCCAAGTCAAAAGAGCATGCACAACTGCCGCCAACTCGAGATCATGAGTGGGGTAGTTCTTCTCATTAGGCTTCAACTGGCGAGAGGTATAAGCCACAACTTTATTCTCTTGCATCAACGCTGCGCCAAGACCTTGGAGAGAGGCATCGCAAAAAACCTCGTACGGCTTGGATTCATCAGACGGAGTCAGAACTGGAGCAGTGATCAATTTTTCTTTCAAAGTGTTGAAAGCAATGTCACACTCCGGAGACCAAACGTACTTGACGTGCTTCTGGAGAAGATTTGAGAGAGGCTTCGCGATCTTAGAAAAGTTTTCCACGAATCTTCGACAGTAGCTTGCGAGACCGAGGAAGCTACGGAGTTGCTTCACGTTCTGAGGAGGTTCCCAATTCACAATTGCAGACACCTTCTCAGGATTCATCGCAATGCCCTTGGCAGAGATGATATGACCAAGATAAAGAACCTCATCGAGCCAAAATTCGCACTTGGAGAACTTGGCGTAGAACTGGTGTTCCCTCAGCTTATCGAGTACCAAACGCAAGTGCTTGGCATGATCTTCCTTGTTCTTCGAGAAAACCAGAATGTCGTCGAGATAGACCAAAACAAAGTCATTGGTGTAGGCATTGAAGATGAAGTTCATCATGCGAGAGAAAGTCGGAGCAGCGTTGATGAGGCCAAAAGACATTACAGTGTACTCATATGAACCATAGCTTGTCCTGAAAGCCGTCTTGGGAATATCTTGTTCACGGATTCGAATTTGATGATAACCCATACGGAGATCAAGCTTGGAGAATACTTGGGCACCTTTGAGTTGTTCGAATAGCTCATTTATGTTGGGAAGTGGGTATTTGTTCTTGATGGTCTTCTTGTTCAATGGGCGGTAATCAACACAAAGTCGGTCTGTTCCATCCTTCTTCTTCACAAAAAGAACACCACAACCCCACGGAGAAGAACTAGGCTGGATGAGACCCATTCTCTCTTGAACATCGAGTTGCTTCTTCAGCTCCTTCAACTCTTCAGGTCCGAGCTTGTAAGGACGCTTGCACAATGGTTCCGTGCCAGGCTCAAGATCAATGACGAATTCAACTGGCCGGTGCGGAGGCATTCCTGGAAGCTCTTCTAGAAAGACGTCTTGATATTCGCAAACGACTGGAATTTGCGAGATAGCATCCAGTTCACCCTTCTCATTGAGAGAAAACAGACGGATGGTATCGTCACGAGCGGCAAAGACAATTACATCCTCAGACGAATGAGTCAATTGAATCTGCCTGGCAGCACAATCAAGATGCGCCTTGTGCTTAGAAAGCCAATCCATTCCGAGAATAAGATCAATATCCGAGTCACCAAGAACCGTTGGAGAAGCCAGAAACTTGTAGTCACCCAAGGTGATAGTAACATCCGACACGATGGAGTTAGCATGCATGCGCTTACCGGGAGAGACAACTGCTAACGGACTAGGCAAAACTTGCGAAACCAATTCATGCCTAGATGTAAATGGTCTCGAGATGAAACAATGCGATGCACCCGTGTCGAAAAGTACTTTTGCAGGAATATCGTTAACAGGAAGGTTACCCATGATGACATCTAACGAGTCTTCTGCTTGAGCTACATTCATCAAGTTGACCTTGGCGTGCTTGGGGTTATGCTTGACCACAGCTGTACTTGCCAATCTGACAGGAGGAGGAGGAGGAAGACGCCTCTGGTTGAGACACTTGTTGGCATAGTGACCCTTCTGTTGGCACTTGTTGCACGTGACCTCTGAAAGCGGACGGTGGTACGGAGCACTTGATCTTGGAGCTTGAGACGAAGTCTTGTTCTGAAAGCCAGGGTTGGGTGGGTGGGAAGATCCACTGCCACCTTTGCTCTTCTGCTGATACAGCTGACGGAACGGAGGAGGAGGAAGCCAATACTTCTGCTGCTTGGCCACTTGAGTAGAGGAAGAAGGAGTAGCATCTCTGACTCGCTTCTTGGAAGCATCACACCTCAATTGAGCAGCCTCTTGCTTCAGTGCCATGTTGTAGAACTCATCGTACCTCAAGGGCTCAAAGAGAACAAGAGCTAGCTGAATTTCTTCTTTGAGACCACCCCTGAACTGGTATATCATGCTCTTCTCATCAGGGATGTCCTGCTTGGCAAAGCGGGCGAGCTTCTGGAACAACTTGTTGTAGTCATAGACAGACAAAGAGCCTTGCTTCAGGTTGTAGAATTCCTCACGCTTGCTTTCAACCACGCTCTGAGGGATATGATGAGCTCTGAAATCTTGACGAAATTCATCCCAAGTAATCACACGTCCTCCTTTGGAATCCTTGTACTGCTGGAACCACTCTGCGGCTTGGTCTTTGAGTTGTAAGGAAGCGAACTTGACAAAGTCCTCAGGCCTGACGTTACTGCACTCGAAATGCTTGCACAGATCCACGAGCCAATTGTCAGCATCGGTTGCCTCAACACAATTGCTGAAAGTCTTTGGCCCGTTAGCAAGGAACTGGTTGAGTGTAGCAAAGTGATTCTGATTGTTGCCTTGGTTCCCTTGGTTGCCTTGATTGCGCTCTTGAAGAATTTGCATGATCAACTGTGTGTTTGCATTGGTTGCGGCCATCACAGCTTGCCATGCCTCCGGAGGAGGTGGAGGTGGTGGCAGATCAGGATTCGGAGTCGTGCGTGTTGGAGGAGCCATCCTGAAGAGGTTGACATCCATTAGCACATTGATAGACAAATATTGAAGCTGAATCCAACGGAATGAAAATTGCAACATATAGTCTTCCCATCCGAACAAAATGAATGAATGCATTCCTCTTGAAATGGTCACATATCCATAAATTGAGAAGCCACGAAGAATTTAGGTAGAGAAATAAATCAACAAGGTACAGATCAAGAACGAATAATTGGTAAGAAATCCCAATCTCAAACCAATATCCGTGGAAGAAGAAACTAGAGCTACAAGAATTCCCATCTATGAAACTCCTGAACCTTTCTGGTTATGCAATCAGGTGTTGGGGATACAGGGGAAGCATAATATCTCACCCACTAGCAAATCCTACATCCAGCTGTATCCATCCTTCAACACATAACCGAGAAAAACTTCGGAAACCATCTACCTCAACCTTCGAAAAGCATCCGTTATACAAGTTATGGTGATACTCCCGAACTCCCGCCCTAGTACTGGGTGGCGTCGAGGTTATCTCACCAACGAACTGCATAAAAGAGATTTTCGATGTCGGCGTACTAAACTCAGGTATTCCAGAACTGCAACGATAAAATTATGACGACAACACCTCACAGCTCAACTCCCCGGGACACTTCCACAAAACCCCTGACAGGAGGCACCAAGACAATGTTCTCATCACAAAACCATCGGAACGATTCCAAGATACCCGCGTGATCCTAAAAAAAATTTAGTGAAATTTGAGAAGAGAATAGTCAAAACTCTATGTCAGGATGCCTTACCAGAGCGATGAGGAGACTGGGAAGTAAAAAGAATTCCTAAACTCTCCGATATATAATTCCTAAATGACTCAAAACATTTTTCTAGACTCAACAACGACTGCTAAAAACGATCAAGCAATGGGGCTCCTAAGGTCGGGGAAGGCTCTGATACCAACTTGTAACACCCTCGATGCGACTATATCTCCCACGTGTCGAGGCACGACTTAGAGGCATAATCGCATTGAAGGCATATGTCGCAAGTTAGGCAATCTTCACAACATCCCATGTAATATATATAATAAACGGGGAGATAACATAGTTGGCTTACACTCGCCACGTCAATCAAAGTACATAAATAACATTACATCATCCAAACACTCATGGCCCGACTACAGCGCCAAAATAAAAGATAACCCAACAAGCGACACGGTCCCGATCACCCCAACTGGGCACCACTACTGATCATCAGGAAAAGAAACATAGTATCGTTGAGAGTCCTCGTCGAACTCCCACTTGAGCTCAAGCACGTCACCTGGAGCGGAATCATCAGGCCCTGCATCTGGTTTGGAAGTAATCTGTGAGCCATAGGGACTCAGCAATCTCGCACCCTCGCGATCAAGACTATTTAAGCTTAAAGGTAAGGCAAGGTAATTATGTGGAGCTGCAGCAAGCGACTAGCATATATAGTGGCTAACCTGTTCGCAAAAGAGAGCGAGAAGAGGAGGCAAAGCGCGAACAAGTAACTAGAGGGCATCCTGCGGCAAGCATTACTCCAACACCATGTCCAATTCCTGGACTCCGCCGAGAAGAGGCCATAACGGTAACTCACATGGCTGATTCATTTTAATTAAGTTAAGGTTAAAGTTATCTACAACCGGACATTAACAAATTTCCATCTGCCCATAACCGCGGGCACGGCTTTCGAAAGTTCAAATCCCTACAGGGGAGTCCCAACTTAGCCCATGACAAGCTCTCAAGGTCAACGAAGGAATAGACCTTCTCCCGAGATGTTCCGATCAGACTCAGTATCCCGGTTCTTCAAGACACTTCGACGAGTTAAAACAAATCCAGCAACACCGCCCGAATGTGCCGACAAATCCCGAAAGGAGCTGCACATATCTCTTTCTCAGGGCACATTCAGATTGTCCTAGGTACGGGTAGGCCAGCCCAGAGTTGCCCCTGGTGGCCACCAGCAGCTGACAGGTGGACCAACACTCAGAGGAGCACTGGCCCCGGGGGGGGTTTAAAATAAGATGACCCTCGGGCTCCGGAAACCCAAGGGAAAAAGAGGCTAGGTGGCAAATGGTAAAACCAAGGTTGGGCATTGCTGGAAAAGCTTTAATCAAGGCGAACTATCAAGGGGTTCCCATTATAACCCAACCGCGTAAGGAACGCAAAAATCCGGGAACATAACACCGATATGACGGAAACTAGGGCGGCAAGAGTGGAACAAAACACTAGGCGAGAGGCCGAGCCTTCCACCCTTTACCAAGTATATAGATGCATTAAGATAACATGGCAATATAATGGTATCCCAACAAGTAAAATAATGTTCCAACAAGGAACGGTCTCCAATCTTCACCTGCAACTAGCAACACTATAAGAGGGGCTGAGCAAAGCGGTAACATAGCCAATCAATGGTTTGCTAGGACATGGTGGGTTAGAGGTTTGACATGGCAATTTGGGAGGCTTGAAAGAAAGTGGTAGGCATCGTAGCATAGGCATAGTAAAAGAGCGAGCATCTAGCAAAGCAAAGATAGTAGTGATTTCGAGGGTATGATCATCTTGGCTGCAAAGTTGTCAGAGTTGACTGGATCCTCGAAAGCAAACTCAACGGGCTCCTCGCTAGCGAACTCATCTCCCAGCTCTACCCAAACCAGAAAAACAAGCAAACGGAACACAATCAACCACGTGCAAAGCTCAAACAATATGATGCAAGGATGGTATGCTATGCGGGATGCGATGCGGGATGCATATGCAAGATTTGACAAGGAATGCATGAACCTGGCCTCAACTTAGAAAACCAAGTGTGCCACTGGAAATATGAGATGAAATCGCTTGAAAACGATATAAAGAACGCCGGAATCGGAGTTACGCTTTGGAAAAGGCAAGCAATTCAAATATGACCACGTTCTGCGATTTACAGCAAGTAGCCATCTAAATGTGACAAGATGAACATGCTACATCACCCAAACATGGCATAAAAATACATGGCAGGGATCCATTCATGAAGCTTAACAAAAGTCTAGCACTGAGCTACGGCCAATTCATACATTAATAGGTTCAAACAAGCATGGCAAAAATGCATTTGGTAAACAGATTTCAGACAGTGAAATTAACACTTGTCTGGAATCTCAGATCAGATAGCACTCTTCGGAGCATGAAAACTATATGCTACAGGACCTCAAAATGGCAAAGTAAAGCATGGCATGGAGCTACTCAAAGAGATTAACAAAAGTCCCTTAGTGACCTTGAGCCAAAAGGGATCAGAAAATACATTTGCAAGCATGTGAACATGGCAAAAACATAATCAGTTCTCAGACTTAGTGAAAACTGGAGCATGCTGAAAACAGATATCAAGTAGGCATGTTTACGAGCTCGATGCACTCACTACAGAGCAAGTCATGACCATCTAAGCATACACACATCAAGAATACACAAAATGCAAGCTAGACAAGGCAAGAACAATAGCATAGCATGCACGGATCAACTACAACATCCTCGGCAAAATCGCTAACAAGTAGATAATCTGCCCAGATTCACGAAATGACAAAAGTAGAGCTCGATTGACTCAAGCTAGGGTGCACCATAATTGCAAACAAAGACATGGATGGATAGAGCACTACAAGATTAACAAAACATCCTTACTGATCATCCTCAAAAGAGGCACGGATCACTTGGAAACAACATGAACATATGGCCATATGAGATAAACAGCTCAAGGACTTAGTGGAAATGCTAAGTCCCTGAAATCAGCATTACCAAGCGCCTCACTTTGCAAGCTTGTGCTAGTCACCACACACATCACAAAAATACATGGGTTGCACCTCTGGAAATATGGCAAAACCCTTAACAAAACATATGTAGAGCACCAGGGCATATCATGCACACATTAATCATAGCAAAAATGACAAATATCTAAATGGAGCAACAGATCTGACAATTATCTCAAGTAGCACTCTTCTAACAGCATTTTGGGCATCAAGATGAACTCAAATGAAAATGATGCAATGAGATGAAATGATGTACTCTCTGAGACGAACATTTTGATATGCTATATGCCCAAAACGGAGCTACGGATGCAAAGTTATAGCACGATGAACAGGAACAAATTATTAGGGTTTCGGGGCAAAAAGTCAACCGAGTTTTTGGATCTCAGATCCAGATCAGGTCCGGCGGGTACTATAGCTGCACGCGGCCCGAGGATCGCCGGCGAGTGTGGTGGTCGCCGGAGGGAAGCAGTCCGGCGAGGGGGTCGGCAGATCCGGCGAGAGGGGTCGCCGGCGCGGCTTCCCGGAGCGGTAGGGCGGTGGCGTGACGTCGGCGAGGCAGGAGGCGGCGAGGGGCGGCCGGAGGCGCGGCCTTGTGCGGCGGGGTGGCGCGCCGGAGATGGCGGGCGGTGGCGCCGGACTGGAGGAGCCGGCCGGCTCGGGCGGGGACGAGGCCGGCTCGGGCGGCGCAGAGGGAGTGGGCTCGGGGGGCCAGATCTGGGCCCGTCGGGCCCCGGCGGCGCGCAGGTTAGCGGCGGTGATGTGGCGGCACGGGAGTGGCTGGCGGCGGTGTGTCCGGCGCGGTCCGGACGTGTCCGGCCGCGCGGAGACGATTTTTTTAGGGTTTGGGAGAGGGGATCCACGAATTTGGAGGAGGGGTCTTTATATAGAGGTAGAGGGAGCTAGGAGAGTCCAAATGAGGTACGGTTTTCGGCCACGCGAACGTGATCGAACGCTCTAGATGATGGAGAGGATTTTGGTGGGTTTTGGGCCAACATGGAGGGGTGTTGGGCTGCAACACACACGAGGCCTTTTCGGTCCCTCGGTTAACCGTTGGAGCATCAAACGAAGTCCAAATGGTACGAAACTTGACAGGCGGTCTACCGGTAGTAAACCAAGGCCGCTTGGCAAGTCTCGGTCCAATCCGGAAATGTTTAATCCCCACACACGAAAGAAAGGTATAAATGACCACCGGAGGAGAACGAAGCGCCGGAATGCAAAACGGACAACGGGGAAAATGCTCGGATGCATGAGACGAACACGTATGCAAATGCAATGCACACGATGACATGATATGAGATGCATGACAACGACAACAACACACGGAGACAAAAACCCGAACCCGAGAAAATAAAATAACTTAAGGCCGGAAACGGCAAGAGTTGGATTACATATTGGGTAAGTCATATCCGGGGTGTTACATTCTGCTGGCAAGTTGTTATGCCAATGCGAGCTGGTCCTTTAAGCTTGAGTGGGAGGTAGTTGATGGCGTGTAGGTCATCACCGCGGGCCATGTGGATATGAAGGAGATAGTCCTCGATCCATACCGCAGGATCTGTTGTGCCATTGTATGATTCGATGTTCACGGGTTTGAAACCCTCGGGGATTTGATGATCCATTACTTCATCTGTGAAGCATAGTGGGTGTGCGTCACCTCTGTATTGGGCTATATCACGACGCAGCTCAAATGAGCTTTGTCTACTGTGTTCGGCCCGGCCGGATTTACTGTATCCGGCGTGACGAGTACCGTCTCGTGCAGTGGGGCGCCCACGTGATCCGTAGATCGATCTTGTTTGCCTTGCCTTGTCCTCCAATATATCTCGCAGGTCTGGTGCATTTTCCCATGCCTTGGTATTTTTTGAGCGGCGCCGGGGTGCGGCTTGAGTGGAGGGCCGAGAGGCCTCTCTGTCGCGGCCACAGGGTGGCCGGTCGGCCGCATCATGCGCTGGTGATGTAGGTTTAGGTGCTTCCTCCTCTAATTGAGGTAGCAACCTGCGCTTTGGGTAGCTCTTGGAGGGGCGTTCGAGTTCATACTCTTCAGCAGCAAGGACTTCAGTCCATCTGTCGGCTAGCAAATCTTGATCAGCTCTAAGCTGTTGCTGTTTTTTCTTAAGGCTGCTCGCTGTGGCCATAAGCCTGCGTTTGAAACGCTCTTGTTCGACGGGATCCTCCGTCATGACAAATTCGTCGTCGTCAAGGCTTGCCTCGTCTTCGGAGGGAGGCATATAATTATCGTCCTTGACCTTTCTGTCTGCCGCTCTCTCATGAGGGTTGGCTTCTCCATCCTCCTGTGCTGAATCTTGCTGGAGGTGGTTGTCTTCGGCACTGTCCGGGGTGTTATTATCTCCTGTGCCGGAATCACCGTTTTTTTCTTTGGCGGGATTTAGAGCGGCGCCGCTGACGCCGGCGCTTAGGCTGCTTCTTGGAGGGGTCATCCTCCGCTGTTCCATCGCCATTGCCTTCTTTTGGGGTGTCCACCATGTATATATCATACGACGAGGTGGCTTTCCAGTGCCCTATAGGCGTTGGTTCTTGATCATCTCCTGCATCGGCGTCCATACCGTCGATGTCTTCGGAGTCGAAGTCGAGCATGTCGGTTAAATCATCGACAGTGGCTACGAAGTGGGTGGTGGGTGGGCTTTGAATTTCTTCATCATCCGCATCCCAACCTTGCTGACCATAGTCCGGCCAGGGCTCTCCTGATAAAGAGAGAGACTTTAGTGAATTCAGAATATCGCCGAAGGGCGAGTGCTCAAAGATGTCCGCGGCGGTGAACTCCATGATCGGCACCCAATCGGGTTCGATCGGTAGGGGCGTGGAGGGCTCGCAGTCAGGAGAGGAGTCCGGCTCCTTGGAGTCACGGGCTTCACAGAGAATAGGGCTGGTGTTCGGCTCGATCGCCATAGAGATTGCAGCCCCTGAGGCGGTGTCTAACCACCCATCCTCGATTGGTGTGATCGACTCCGAGCTAGGGGTCGGAGCGGACACAGGTGCGGCCTCCAGGGCACTGTTTGGCGGCAGAGCTAGACCATGCCCATCGTGACAGTGTAGCGCGCTCGGCTGTTGCTCGAATCCGTCGAAGATCAAGTCTCCGCGGATGTCGGCCGTGTAGTTCAAACTTCCAAATCTGACCTGATGGCCAGGGGCGTAGCTTTCGATCTGCTCCAGATGGCCAAGCGAATTGGCCAGCAGTGCAAAGCCGCCGAATACGAAGATCCGCCCGGGGAGAAAATTCTCACCCTGGATCGCATCGCTGTTGATGATCGGAGAAGCCATCGGGCCTAAAAGTGATGACACAGAGGAACTCTCAATGAAAGCACCAATGTCGGTGTCAAAACCGGCGGATCTCGGGTAGGGGGTCCTGAACTGTGCGTCTAGGCGGATGGTAACAGGAGGCAGGGGACACGATGTTTTACCCAGGTTCGGGCCCTCTTGATGGAGGTAAAACCCTCTGTCCTGCTTGATTAATATTGATGATATGGGTAGTACAAGAGTAGATCTACCACGAGATCAGAGAGGCTAAACCCTAGAAGCTAGCCTATGGTATGATTGTTGTTCGTCCTACAGACTAAAACCCTCCGGTTTATATAGACACCGGAGTGAAGGAAATATGCCCTAGAGGCAATAATAAAGTTATTATTTATTTCCTTATATCATGATAAATGTTTATTATTCATGCTAGAATTGTATTAACCGGAAACATAATACATGTGTGAATACATAGACAAACAGAGTGTCACTAGTATGCCTCTACTTGAGTAGATCGTTAATCAAAGATGGTTATGTTTCCTAACCATGAACAAGGAGTTGTTATTTGATTAACGGGATCACATCATTAGGTGAATGATCTGATTGACATGACCCATTCCACTAGCTTAGCACCCGATCGTTTAGTATGTTGTTATTGCTTTCTTCATGACTTATACATGTTCCTATGACTATGAGATTATGCAACTCCCGTTTGCCAGAGGAACACTTTGTGTGCTACCAAATGTCACAACATAAATGGGTGATTATAAAGGTACTCTACAGGTGTCTCCAAAGGTACATGTTGGGTTGGCGTATTTCGAGATTAGGATTTGTCACTCCGATTGTCGGAGAGGTATCTCTGGGCCCTCTCGGTAATGCACATCACATAAGCCTTGCAAGCATTGCAACTAATGAGTTAGTTGCGAGATGTTGTATTACGGAACGAGTAAAGAGACTTGCTGGTAACGAGATTTAACTAGGTATTGAGATACCGACGATCGAATCTCGGGCAAGTAACATATCGATGACAAAGGGAACAACGTATGTTGTTATGCGGTCTGACCGATAAAGATCTTCATAGAATATGTAGGAGCCAATATGAGCATCCAGGTTCCGCTATTGGTTATTGACCAGAGATGTGTCTCGGTCATGTCTACATTGTTCTCGAACCCGTAGGGTCCGCACGCTTAAGGTTTCGATGACAGTTATATTATGAGTTTATGAGTTTTGATGTACCGAAGTTAGTTCGGAGTCCCGGATGTGATCACGGACATGACGAGGAGTCTCGAAATGGTGGAGACATAAAGATTGATATATTGGACGGCTATATTCGGACACCGGAAGTGTTCCGGGTGATTTCGGAGAAAACCGGAGAGCCGGAGGGTTACCGGAACCCCCCTCGGGAGAAGTAATGGGCCATATGGGCCTTAGTGGAGAGAGAGAGGGGCAGCCAAAGGTGGGCCGCGCGCCTCCTCCCCCTAGTCCGAATTGGACTAGGAGAGGGGGGGCGGCGCCCCCCTTTCCCTCTCCCTCCCCACTTCTTTCCCCCTCCTAGTAGGAGTCCTACTCCTACTAGGAGGAGGACTCCTCCTTGGCGCGCCATAGAGGGTCGGCCGGCCTCCTCCCCTTGATCCTTTATATATGGGGGCAGGGGGCACCCCTTGATACACAAGTTGATCCACGTGATCATATTCTTAGCCGTGTGCGGTGCCCCCTTCCACCATAGTCCTCGATAATATTGTAGCGGTGCTTAGGCGAAGCCCTGCGACGGTAGTACATCAAGATCGTCACCACGCCGTCGTGCTGACGGAACTCTTCCCCGACACTTTGCTGGATCGGAGTCCGGGGATCGTCATCGAGCTGAACGTGTGCTAGAACTCGGAGGTGCCGTAGTTTCGGTGCTTGATCGGTCGGGCCGTGGAGACGTACGACTACATCAACCAAGTTAACGCTTCCGTTGTCGATCTACAAGGGTACGTAGATCACACTCTCCCCCTCTCGTTGCTATGCATCACCATGATCTTGCGTGTGCGTAGGAAATTTTTTGAAATTACTACGTTCCCCAACACGGAGAGGGCTGGGGTTACACAGAGTCGGTTACAATGGTAGGAGATCTACATATCCGTATCGCCAAGCTTGCCTTCCACGCCAAGGAAAGTCCCTTCTGGACACGGGACGAAGTCTTCAATCTTGTATCTTCAAGTCCAGGAGTCCGGCCGAAGGTATGGTCCGGCTATCCGGACACCCCCTAATCCAGGACTCCCTCATAAGGGATGGGTCTTGTCCATCACATCATTCTCTAATGATGTGATCCCGTTCATCAAATGAAAACACATGTCTATGGCTAGGAAACTTAACCATCTTTGATTAACGAGCTAGTCAAGTAGAGGCACACTAGGGACACTCTATTTGTCTATGTATTCACACATGTATCAAGTTTCCGGTTAATACAATTCTAGCATGAATAATAATCATTTATCATGGTATAAGGAATTATAAATAACAACTTTATTATTGCCTCTAGGGCATATTTCCTTCAAGGATAATACTAAGGCTAGAGTCGATGAAGAGGCGTTATGTGATAGACCGTTACAACACATGAAAAAATCAAAAGGAAAGAAAAATTAGACGAAGCCAAAGGCATCCTTCAATCTTGGAAGGCCAGCTATGAGGGGAATTATCTTGTGGGTGAAAATGCAGTTGGTGTTCCCCAATGGGTATGCAGCGAATCAAAATATGGGAGCAAGTCTTGAAAAATTGAAAATATTTGGTCTCAAGAGTCATGATTGGCACATATGGATTGACCGGGTAATGCCGGTGATGTTGCATGGCTTTATCCCTAAGGATGAATGGCTAGTACTGGCAGAGCTGAGCTATTTCTTCCGTGTTCTTTATGTGAAAGAACTATCGCCTGCCATGCTAGAAGAAATGGAAGAGTTGGCGCCTGTGTTTATCTGCAAGTTAGAGAAGATCTTTCCACTGGGTTTCTCTAATCCAATGCAACCCTTGATTTTGCATTTCTGACCAAGGCACAATTGGGGAGGCCCGTGCAAAATCGTTGGTGCTACGCAACTGAGAGGATGTAGAAGATGCTTTGAGCAAAATGTAAAAATAAACATAGAATTGAAGCATCGATGGCCGAGGCATTCATTACTGAGGAGGCGGCAAACTTCGTGACAGCACACTACGAAGCCAAAAATCGTCATTTGCATAATCCGAAGCCTCGGTACAATGCTGGCGACCCTAAAAAGGGTAGATCCAACCTCAGCCTATTCAAAGGGAAGCTCGCACCAGCATGTGCTTCTAATTCCTTATTGTCGGATGTCAAAGAATGGCGGACCATTTCGTTCTATATCTTCAACAGCCTAAAAGAAGCGCGGCCGTACATCGAGTAAGTTCTTAGTACATTGTTTTGCAACTTCTAATTCCTTTGAACTGCTCTTATTCTCGGATATTTGATACATTTGATACATCGCCAAATTCTCATATGGAGTGGTGATCCAAAAGGATTCCGTCAAAGAGTATGAGCTTCTGGCAAAGTATGGAGGTGGCTATCCTGGTTTCATCTCTTGGTTCAAACAAACGGTAATTTCCATTAGACCATTTCATTTCTTCGTCTAATTTGTAGCTGATGCAACAATCGTTCTTTCATATTAAACTTGTAGGCTAATTTAGAGTTTATGGACGCCAAATTGAGACAAGTCGCTAATGGTTTTGACTATAAGGTCTGTTCATTTGGCAAATACGACATCAACGGGTATCGCTTTCGTACCTATGGCAAAGAACTATCTATGGCCGATCGAAAGTCTACAAATTGTTGTATCTCTGCTATTGGTGAAGGTGATACCGAGTATTATGGAAGAGTTGAAGAAATTTATGAACTTCTATTCTATGGTGCAAACCCACCAAACGTTGTAGTCTTCAAATGTTATTGGTTCCTGCCGAAGGAGACTAGGACTCATGAACATATAGGGCTAGTCGAAATCAAACAAAGCACCCATTTGGATGTTCCCGATGTCTATAATACGGCTCAACAGGCAACCCAAGTTTTCTATCTAGCCTGGGCCTGTCAAAGTGATCCAAATCTCAATGGTTGGGATGTCGTTTATGAACTTCCACCACTTATTAGACCAATGAAGAGGATTATGGACCTCACATTAACCCAGACACATATGAAGGAGAATTCTTCCAAGAAATACGTCCTCTCGAAAAACATATAAAGACCCGCTCTATTTCACCCCAGAACATTTAAGTAGACAGCGACAGTGAATCCGACTTCACCCCTGAGCCGGAACAAGAAGAGCCGGAACAAGAAGAGGTTACTACTACGGATGACCTGTCAATGCTTGACCGATTACGTAAAGGAGGCCTTCCACATGTTGATGCATTTATTGATGATGATAATGAGCACGTCATTACTGATAGTGATGATGATGATGCATGTATTAATCCCATGGCATTTATAGACGATGAAGATTATTAATTAGTTCATGTTATTAGGTATTCAATTTTTTATTATGTTCATGATGATGATACGCTTAAATTATATACATATTATTATTCATGTCAGGTATTCAATTTTTTATGTTGTACTAATTTCGTTTACTCTTTGTCATTGCAGGTGTTGACAGATGGTGGGAGCGGGTCCAGAGAGCTCTGAGGCTCCTTCCATGGTGCGTGATGGGAGGGGTGCTTCCATTCCACCCCAGCACCTTTGGAGGGTGCTGCTAGACAATATGCAGACACCACCAATGGGCGCTTCTTCGTTTGGGAGAGGTCGGGGAAGAAGAGGGGTGCTAGAGGTGGATGTGGTGGCGGGAGAGGTAGGAAGGTTGCTACGCCTTCCTTGCCGCCACCCCCAGCTGATTCACCCAACCACAAGACTGCTCCGTCTCAGGTAGACCCGTCTGATGTGGACCCGTCTCGGACTCCGGTCTACGAGCCTCGGGTCGCCGAGCCTTCATCCCCCGAGACTCTGGTCCCAGAGTCTTAAGTCCCATGAGACTTTGGAGCAGATCAGGGACTGGCCGCCAGAGGCGAGTGGCCATGCTGATGGTGGCGAGAACCGCTTTTATGATGATAGTTATAGCGAGGGCGAGCTTCTTAAGGGGGGCAATGTCTACCAGCGTGGTGGTACAAAGCTCCCGCCCGCGCCAATGACCCGCAAGCAGAGGTGGTTGATTGTGCCTAATGGGGAGAAGTAAGTGCATTTACTCTTTTATAACCTTTTGCATTCATGTTTCATCAAATTAATATCTAATGCATTGGCCTTGTCATACTGCAGGGGCTGGAAACATGCCCCTGGTGTCCGCAGGCCCAACCAACTCCTTGGTGTGCCTTGCTGGCAGAACTTCCTGGGGTGGGTCACGTTGCTCGGTGAGGGTCAGGTTCCACAGCTAGCACTGAGCTGGGAGCTATACTTGGCGGCCCCAGCCCCGCGGGAGGAGAGGGTCGACGGTGGCCAACATTGTGATCCGGACATTTTGGATAATTTCTCCTTTACAAAATAAAAAATCAGCAGTACCAAGTGATTGTACTGATCAGTGTTGTCTTGTTTGATTGTAGACCTTCTATAGGTGTCTTCGGGGGTAGGAGGAGGCCGCGGCTATGGTTGTCAAAGCCGAGTGCAAGCACCTACTTCAGAACTTATGGCACGAGGCTTGGGTGTAGGCTGTTCGAGACTACTACGCCTCGACTGGTATTAAGAGGTCCAAGATGAAGCGTCGCGACAAGTTTCTAAGTAAGGAGAAGTACATGAAGGTAATTACCTATTCTTAAGGCCTTGTACTTAGTTTACTTGATTTGATTCGTAGGCATAGCGCTGAAATTTCTCTTGACTAACTTAGGTGCCCCCGAGATGGTGTGCGGATAGGATGGACTATCGGAGGCATTGGTGGATGAGTGGTGCTCTCCCCAATGGCTAGCCGTCCACAACAAGGCCAAGGATAAGGGTACCAAAATGGTTGGTGTGCCACACCATCAAGGGAGCTGCAATTTATATGAGTACGGGGATAACCGGGTATGTAGTTTGCTTCATGATTCATGCAATTTCATTCTTCATGCTAGCTTGAGCCCTTAACTAATATTTTGTTCCTCTCTTTTAGGCGCGACACGACAAGAAGGAGGTGCCAGGGGTGTTTGACCTCCATGACATGGCCCATACCGCGCCGCACAAGAAGGCCAAGGCATTCTCTGAGTCTGACCTCGATCATCCAGAGAGCTTCACCAACATTTCCTCCCACCACAAGCTCGTGAGGTACAGAGACGTGGGGAGGGCGAGGGAAGGGGAGGACTTTAACCTGAGCCAGCGTCCTTTTGATCCGGAGCTGGTGATAATATCTGGTGGCGGGAGGTCCCATGGCTCGATAGCCATTGGCGATGGACTGATACATTTTCCTAGCACTCTCCTAAAGATCAAGAAGCGCCAGACAAGCTCCAATCCTGAGATCAGGCCTCGTCCACGGCCAATGGACCTCGCCATCAAGGTTAGTTATACGGATTTGGATACCTTTCCTCAATTACATTGTGTGTGCGGCCGTCGATGATTAGAATGCTAACATGGAGTGGTGTTGCAGGCTGTTCTTAAGAAAAAGAGGGTGAACACCCAGGCGCTTCTGGCGGAGGCAAACAGGCAGGTGGGGGAGAGGGAGAGGGTCCTGGAGGAGAGGAAGACTAGGCTGTTGGAGGAGGACAGGAACCGGAACGACGTGTCTTATCGGGCCATATACGAGCTCCTCGTGGCAAGTTTCTCCTTCACATTAGCCAAATCATGCACGTAATGTTCGTTTCGTTACTACTAGGAAATAGCTTATAGATAGACACTAACTAGTAGCGCGTTATATTGACCCACATAACTGCTAATTAGTAGCAGCGCGTCACATTAACCCCTCGCTACTACTACCTCCGTTTCAGTTTACAAGTCCTGCGCGTATACCTAGGTTGCCAATTTTATCACCCTAATATAAACTATATAATACAAAAATTATATCTTTTGAAAGTAGAAACCCCGAAGTTTATGTTGGTATATTTTTTTTGTAATATATGACTTGTATTAGGTTGGTCAAATTAACGATTTAAGAGTACGCATACGCCCTGTAAACTAAGAAAGAGGTAGTAGTAAATATTTATTAGTAGCGCATGGCAAAAAAATGCGTTATTAGTAAATATCTCGTGCGGACCAGACATAGCAGTAGCACGGATGGTAAAACCAGCGCTAGTACTAAGTGAATAGCAATAGCAAGGTGAGATACCCCACGCTACTACCGAGCGTGTCCACCGCCGCACCCCACGCACGCCCCCTTCCCCCACCCTCTCTATCATGAATCCGTAAAAAAAACTCTCGGTCTCTCTCGGTCTCTCTCGTGACCCTCAGCCCCACCCCCTCGGTTTCCCCCATAATCTCGTCGCCGCCGCCACCACCCACGCAGGCCGGTTCCGGTGAACAACGGCCGCATGCAACATGCCCCCAAGCTCCTCCAACCTCCGCGCCCACCCCCCCCCACCCCGCGTCCAGATCCGTGCACCTTTGCCCATATAACCACGCCCCCCTCCTCGTTCTACTCTGCGCGCTGCAGCTCTCGTCCCCCGCGGATGGCCTCCGCCCTCTCCGCGCCGGCGGCCTCCACCGTCCCCGCCGCCCGGTGCAATGCACGGGCCTGCTTCTCCACACCTGCCTGTCGGTGCTCCTTATTTTTGTGCAGTGGAGGATTTTGAACCTTTTTTCTGTCGCGGGCGCAGGTGTTCTGAGGAGGAAGGAAGGATGGGAGGGTCGTGGGCGTAGGTGTTCTGAGGAGGAAGGCAATTGAGTAGCATCATGTCCTGAACTGAATCCAATCCAGCTTTCTACCATTGCACAATTTCATAAGTGCATCCATCCACATCGTGTCCATCTTGCAGTTCCAGGCTGAGCTGATTTCTTGAGTGCTCTCCCCTCCCTGGAACTGCTCAAATATGTGCACCAGGCCAGGCATGTGGCCTGGAGCAAGACCCTAGGCCATCGTGTCCTATTTTTTTCATTGATCCATGCGAATAAGTCCCACATGAACATGCCCCCAGGGAAGACACGCCGTAATCTAGCCAGCCAGCCACAAGATCACTGGACGAGATCAATACATGGATAGATGAACAAAAAACAAGTACTCACTCTGTACTAGTACTAGATGATCTCACTAAAGAAAGAAACTTTTTTTCTCTTCAGATAGAGAAATAAAATACTACTACTAAGAAGAAGCTTCAGTGCACGAGCAAGAAAAAAGTGAGAGAGCCTTTTGTTCTTGTCCTCACTAGCTAGTGATATATGTCTACACAATATAGAAACCCATGCATCATGCACTCAAAGGCACACATGTATACCCATCCTGCCTGCTAAAGAAACAAACACTTCAGGCGTAGTGATTTTTTTCTTCTTTCTTTCTTTCCTTCACATTCCAGTAGTGGATTGGTAGTAGCAGCAGTGAAGATTCTGAGTTTGAGACAATGCCTCCACGCACTAGGCTGTGGTGAGGGTCCAATGTCTGAACGCATGAGTGACAATGACGCGGCCTGCCCAGATTAGGCAACCAGATTGATTATGATAGTACTGTAAGTATCACTGACACAAACCTACATCTACCCAAGATTCAGACAGATTTCATTTCTTTTTTTGTAGCAGCATGCAGCGTGTCCCGAACCACCTGCACAATTTTCATTTCTTCAGTGCGTCGACCCGCATCTGCGCAAGTTTCAGACAAATTTTTTGAGTTCCCTACGTGTTGTGTTGCCTGAATTCGTTTCCGTTCCATTGCATTCCACCACCACTCGAGAATAAAGGCTTTATATTCATGACCTTGCTCCACCACTTGAAATAAAAGCCTGTGTTCGATAAAATAAAAATAAAAGTCTGTGCAGTGTTCGATCAAAAAAACAAAAGCCTGTGCCATATACAAGAATGGACGACATAGAGAGAGAGAATTCATTTCCTCTCCACATAATTACACATGACATATAGAGTGACATTGGTCCTTGTTAATCACCACTATAGTAGTAGTAATTGTTGCACATAGAGTGGTCCTTTTTATCTTCAAATGGCAGTATGTGGAGTTGTGTACGATTCAATAGGGGCTGCTAGTGGTTTAGTATTAATATATGTACAACAATGTTCAGAATCGACTAAGCAAGTGCATAGTCCGCACCGCGATTGGCAATCATGCATGATGCTACAAGCTTTTAGAATAACAGCAGTTGATGGAGTAATATGCTTTGGACTGATGGTGTGCCTCCTGGCGTTCAGCTTTTTTGTGGCCTCGTAACTTGCTTCATGGACTAGCAATTTAGGACTGCTAGCGGGTTGCTTGCAGTGTTCTCAATACAGGACCGTGATTTCCAATTGTGCACGATGCCACAAGCTTTTAGAACCGTAGTGAATCACACGGAATCTAATCTGGGCTGCTGGTGTCTCCTGGGATTCAGACATAGCATGACTCAGAAAAGCATATCGGCAGCTGGTCATCTATTGTTTGGACTAAAGAATCATCAAGTCCTCCTGACATATGTTTGGATGTCAGATGTTCCATGCATATTTCTATCTACTTCTTCTAGAATTATTGTGTTACCTAGATTCCAAAACTAGTTCAACATAGATGGCATTGTGACATGAAACTGAATACATGACTTATCCTCTCTGTTTTCATTTTGTTTTGGAAAATCACAGGTCTCTATAAGAAAGTAGTCTCCAGGGGACCTCTAGTACTAGTGTTTTGTCTTTGTAGATAAGCATGTCGTTTGTTCATCTGTGATTCGTCCTTGAACTCCTAAAACTTCTGATGAGAAGAATGTTAGTAGATGCACATTTTATCTGCTTCTGCTAGTTTTCATGTGTCCGGTCTTGCCTTTTCGGAGCCTCTACAAGAGGTTTTGTTTGTAGAAAAGTATAGTTGACTGTCCATCTATTTGTTTGTAGAAAAGTATAGCTGACGGTCAGTTAAGCACAGATGCACATTTTTCCTACTGTTTTAGTGATAACATAATAAATAGATAGATTGCTTCTACAAGAGATTTTATCTGTAGAAAAAAGCATATAGGCTGCCGGTTCATTTATTGTTTGAATTAAAACATCCTGATGTCCTGATAAGTTTGGATGTTAGATGGATACATGCTTCTATCTGCTTCTTCTAGAATTACTGTGTTACCAAGATTCCAAAACTTCTTAGTGTAGCATTGTAGCTTTATTTTTACATGGTCAAACTACCTTCTGTATGTAGTATGCAACAACACTATGTTGTATATGTATCATCTTAAGAATGTACTGAAGCTAGATTATTTTGTAGCTCATTTTTTACGCACACTCCATGGTTAATATAAACTAGCAAACATGCCCGTGCGTTGCAACGGGAGAGAAAAATATCACATATGCTTAGCTATCATACATTGTCAATTTGTCATATTCTTCAGCTCTAGCGAACCTTTCTTGTGCTTTCGACAGGTCTATAGTGACAATGGCGGCATGTTAAACCTTGGTCGTGGTTTCAGTTCCCCTCGGCTTAATTTGCCTCAAACTTTATGTATCCTAAGACCACATTTTAGCAGACTCTGAGGTAGTAACTAATTAATTTTCCATCACCATCATAATTATTTTTTTCAACTAAAATCACGGCCCAACCATACAAATTATTTCCCCTATGGCCATCAAACCACATCCATAGTTGCATGGAATATAAAATGCACAACAGATATTGGAGAGCAACAAACATATGAAAACGCACCTTGTAAACTTTGCAGGAAAACCTCATCACACCTTGCTTACACCGAAACTTAATGAATGACCCCCACCTGAAAACAATACAAAAGGCGGTAGCATCAGCTATGGGCTATGCATGACTTTTCATGAAAATAACCATGCAACGCTTTGCAAAACAGTTTAAACATCGACTATATGGAGGTACTGACGGAATGCAGAATTCCCCAAAATTCAATTTATAGCGGTTCTACTGAATCAAAATACAAATTCATGCAAGACAAATGTTGCCTCATACAAAAATCAGAAAAATCTAGGGATCAACAATTGACCAATTATGAGATGAGGTAGATCTGGGACCGGGAAAGAAAAAACAGAAGGATCATCACGGTCTCTCTGAAGCCTCCCATCTTGTCACAGAAACGCTGACGCAGCTGCGTGAAGAAAATACTTTCAGTTTCTTTCGATGTATTTACCATATATTGTTATGTATGTATTTTTCTATCTAAAATGACACTGTTGTGTCAGTCACATGGCATCTTAGTCATGTATGCACCGTCTTTACATTGTTTTTCTTTCTTACATCGTGAAAATCAGCTTTAGCGATGGCATGCTTGTATTTCTCGGACCGTACAACTTCAGCTCCTGTAAGGCTTGCTCCATCTCTTCTTCTGTAATGTACCTGTAAGTGGGATATGATATAAGCACGGGTGCTCCAAAAAATCAAGAACACATGTACCTGAGATATAGTATTAATTATCATCGCTGGTGCTCAACTTACCCACTGCTATCCTGGTCGAAGTATTGGAATGCAGTATAGATGTGCTCTACCCTGTCCCTTTTGTTCATGTGCACCATTGCAGTGAGACAGTGACAAACTCCTCGTCAATCAACCAAGGCACCTTGTCATATCATCCGTACCTAATTCAGAGCAAAAATTCTAGGAACTTGGAAAGTTGAAAACTGAAAGAAACTTGATCTGGGATAACAATCTCGTTGAGCAACATAGCTTCTAAGTGTTGCAGTTTATGATTCCAATGCTAGACTGCCAACTGGATGCTAGAAAAAAATATGTTCACTGAACATACCCTAGTTTTTACTCATTCAGAAAAATATTGTAGGCCTTGTCCACAAGCTCCCTCTCCTAAACGTTTATGTGCCACCGAGATGTTTTTTTCTGGGCTGCGTGGCTATGGCCATCTGGCACCGGTAGCGACCGTAGCCATTAACCAGCGCCTCAATCGGACAACTGTCGATTCCTCGCATGTGCCTCCTCGATGCTTCACCAAACATTATCAAAGCCACAGAGCATAGTTGGAGTTGGTCTTCTAGGTGGAGAAGGTGCTCTGACAAAGTATATTGGAAGTAATGTTGATGCTATGGAGTGTGGTTTTGTGTAGCTCAAAGCAATGTTGAAGGGATGGAGATAAGAGGTTCCATGTAACCTGAGCTACAGAGAAACTTTACCTTGATGCTATACAACGATCCTTGATGGGCGTCTTCTTGTAGTTCTTCTTGACGTGCATCTGTCTATGGATGAGGAGCGAGAGCAAGTCCACGTGGCACAGGCTGCGGCTAATCATGGAGAGAACGCGAAGGCCACATGATTACTTGATCGCCGGCTGCAGCCTGGAGGTCATGGAGCAGTCCGCGCCAAGAACGACCGGCCATGTTCCGATGAGCTCTGCGACGACGTCGACAGCTCCGCGCCGACGTCTCTAATCTATCACAGCAACATGATTACATGATCGTCGGCTGGAGTCTGGTGGTCATGCAGCAGTCCGCACAACAAACGATCGGCCATGCCCATGGCCCGGTGAGCTCCGCGACGACGACCACAGTTCGGCGCCGACATCTCTAATCCGTCACAGGGGCACCCCTCCCCATCCCTGCTGCCTCGAAACCCCTCCTGACCCCCTAGCGAAATTCGTGCGCCGTTTTTGTTTTTAATCGTGCGAGAGGTGAGGTGCGTCCGGTTTTGATGGATGGAGAGCAAGAGAGATCGTGTCCCCTGTTGTTTTCCAATCCGTATCGTGAGAGGGGTGAGACGGGAACAAGACGATGGGTTGTGTTAGTTTTTTTGTCGAGGATTGATGGGCTGTGTTAGTTGGCCCAAAGGGAAGGCTGAACGTACACGCAGAAAGCTTTCGACATACGGGAAAGGCTGAACGATACGGGCAACATTTTTGACGTGAAACGTTTTGGACCAAACCAAAAATATCTAATCGCGGGACGAAACCAAAAATATCACCTTGCTTTATTAGTAGGTAATAGATTATGCAAAGCAATGTTTACTTTGAGTGTAACTCTAGTGCTACTCTTATCACTACAAAAAAAGACACTTCCGTGATGATATGTGTTTGTCACAGTAGATCACGTTTTCTGTCATGCATATACATCCATGACGATTTTATGAAAGAATTAAGATAGTCATACATGTGTTGTCGTAGAAGTGTTCCATGACATTATCAAAATTATCATCACGGAAGTGTTCACTTCCATGACGATAAATGCCGCGTCATGGAAGTGCTTTCGTCAAGGGTGACCGACACGTGGCATCCACCATAATGAAACGCCGTTAAGCTATCGGGTCCGGTTTTGGACCAGATAACTCGTTAACAACCCGAGCCAATGGGAATTTTCCACATGTAAAATACTCATTGGCCGGAGGAAACACGTGTTTGCTCACCGTTGGGACAGGTGTCACTCATCCAATGTGCGAGATGCGCCTATAATATGTTGACATGTGGACCGGCCCAAAAGTGGCCCATAAACATTAAATGGGCCGGCCCAACTAAAGGCCCACAAAATTTAGCGGGCCATAATGGGCCGGCCCAACAAATGGACCACAAAATTTAGCGGGCCATAATGGGCCGGCCCAACAAATGGCCCACAAGATTTAGCGGCCCATAATGGGCTGACCCAACTAAAGGCCTACAAGATATTGCAGACCATAATGGGCCGACCCAGCTAAAGGCCCAACATTCTCAGTTAAGGCCCGTACGGCTAGTGTTAAGTCGGCCCGTCAACGGCCCATCCTAAACTTGTCATCATCGCGGCCCATGGTCACTTCTGGCCCATTAGCAGTCCGCTAAGAATTTGGGCCGAATTACGGCCCGGTGTGTTCCTGGCCCGTTAAAGCTCCTGCTTCATTTGGGCCCATTTATAGGCCATTCAAACTTTCGGCCCTTAGACAACCGTGAAAGATATGGGTCATATTCGGCCATGTCTTCTGACATTCGGCCTGTTAGAGGCCCGATACAGAAGCCTGTTGTGACTTTTTGCCTGTTAACGTCGGACGGAATGCATGGGCCATATGTGGCCCAATGCCACATCGGGCCTACTAACGGCCCATATAAAAATGACACTAATCAAGCCCGACCGAACTTTCGGCCTGTTAAAGGCCTGTGTAGTAGGTTGGCGCATTTACGACCCGTCTGAATTTCGGCCTGTGGATGATCCGCATTGTAAATGGGCCACCATTTCGGCCTGCTGAGACCAGTGGGTTATTTGGCACAACTAGGGCCCAATCTACCTTTCGGCCTATTAAAGGCTCATGTTTTTTATGGGCTCGAGATATTTACACATGTAAACAGCCTATTATAACTGAGGGCCCAAATTATATATAGGCCTGTTAAAGGCCCACTATGGGCACAGGCCTACCTGAAAAATATGAAAGCTTATGCTGATTTAGGCCCGGATATTTTTAGTGGCTACATGCAAATTTCGGCCCAGAATCATTTTTAGACCAATTGGAATGGGCCCGATGAATGTTGGCATGTTGGGCTCCTACGAAGCTTTCGGCCGAATACATTCCTAAGATAAACCTACACTATACAAAAATAGCATCGTAATTACTGCAGCGTTTGGCAGGATCATAAATGTTGTATCACAACAAAATAAATTCCAACCATACAACAAAAGGCCTGTTGGCATAAAGTTTACAGTCCTTGCAGATAAAAGCACCATCAGATGTATAGAAGCACAAATCATTTGACTTGAGTTATTATGTTTCAGCCTATAGAATCTGATGGAGTAGCACGATCTTCCCCTTTTTCAGCCATTTCTCTTGAACAACGAAGCAAATGTCTGATAGTCTGGTTTCAAAACCATTCATATCTTCACCACATTTGTCAACCACTATTTTTGTTTCCGACACAATGTCAATTACGGATTGGACTTGTGTCTGGAGCACAGATATATCACTCTGTCTAGCCGGAAGATTTTGTTCAGTAGGCGATTTGGACGAGGTTACCTTGACAACCAACACGGAATTACGCAGGAAGGTGCTTTTTGCACTGTTAGTGGAGAGATGCTGATGCACTGCAGCAAGAGGTGACATTGTGCCTGTGGTAGCCTCGTCACCTTCAGGTAGTTGTGGCTGTTCATTCATTTGTTCCATAGCTTGCTAAAAGTTTGAACTTGTAGATTAGTGTACCAGATAAGTTACTAATGAAGCAAAAACAAACAAAGTAGGTTTCACGCTTATACATAACTTATTTTGGTGAACTACTGTAATACATTAGCATGTATTGTAGTGCCAACTACATAATAAAATCACTTTCGGAACATATGTCCATGTAGCATGCCTACTATATTGTCTATTTCCTCACATTTGTTGACATCTAAGGATAAAGAGACATGGTTTAAAGTAGGATGAACATAGTATGACATCATTCATATCATGGGCAAATAGATATAAAACAAACAGGATATTCTATCATTGTGTGCGCACGTGAACATCACAACTAGATTATAGATCAAGACCAAAAGAATATCCTTCATCTCTTTTAAACCATGTGAGGTGAAATGATATGTTAAGACAACTGTGTATAAAAGTGAACAGAGTAACTAACATTGTCTGCAAACCAAGCAGTTAAGTGAACACATGACAGTACCAATCAGTTCAAAGGCAGGAGGAGTAAGGACTTACAACAGCGGCCTGAACTGGTGTGCTCATGCCCTTCATCTTGCTGGTGTGGCAATCCTTAAAGATTTGCACTTCATTCGGTTCAGGTTCTTTTTGGTCCACATGGAGTTTCCTCTGTATTTGGAACAAGTCAATATATATAGATACGATAATATGGCACAGAAAAAAGAAGGAAGTAGCAGCTATTTACAAGAGCCTCGCAGTGTGCAATATAGCTACGAGATCCTGTTGTCTGTTGGAATTTCACTTTAGAACGGTTGGTCTTGTTCTTCAATCAGTTAGCCTAGAAGAAGATACACTTGTAAGGCACATACATAAATACAAGTTCAATATGTGGTCTGATCAAATACATATACCCTACCTGATACTTTGGATCAGACCAGTGTTTAACAAGGGTTGTCAAGTTTTCATCTGTAATATATTCCACTAGAGATGTTTGGGTGATTTCATTGTTAGCCTTGCCTTCAAAATGAGATTTTCTAAGGTGGTACCGATACTGTCGTAGAGCAGAATGAAAAACATGATTGCATGCTTGTTTAGTTGCATCATCTTTCGGATCCAACTTGAACCTCATCTGTTGAAAAAAGAATGTGAGTCTTACTAGGAGGAAGCTAGAAAGTATGGCACAGAGCAAGACAATATTATAAATTGCGATGAATAACATTACTTACGGATAAATGGTCAAGGAAGGTGTTAAACTGGGTATTGTCTTTCTCATTCCAATACTGGATCCACGTTGGGAGGATACGTGCATGACACCTAACGGCAATGGTTGCCTGTGATACTAACTTGGCTGACTCTGTAGCATCACATGGCCTTTTTAAACCTACCTCAAAATCAATTCTTCCTCCTTTAGATTTTGTTAATCTGTCAAGCATTATCCCTGATGTCTGTTTCCGCTTGCGCCGTGGTGCTAGTTCAACAACGAATATGGAAAGTGTTAGTGCACATCGAACTGTGAGAGTACATATAAAGGAGCAGGCAAGTACAACTTAACTCGGTCAGGTACCGTCTTGGTGTTGATGCTCATGAGGTTCATATAATCTTGCCAAGTCCTGTTGTGCCAGCAGTGCTTCAGAAGTAGTGTTAGGTGTGAATGCAGCTTGGGAACTGGCCAGTTCCGGAACAAACGAACAAGTAACTCGTTGAGATGCTGGTACAGTTGAAGCGGATGCTGCAGCTGGTGGAGCAGGTGATACTATGTTTGTAGATTTAGCCAGTGGACTTGGACCTTCTACTACACTATAAGTACTAGCAGAATCTCGAGGGCAAATCCTTTTCCATTTCACCCGACGAGTAACACCATTCCCTACTATATTATTTTCCTTGCTCTTTTTTGACTTTGCCATGTCAAGGCATATGTCGGTGGGAACGACACCTATGGGATCACTGGAATCCATTCTACGGTCGGCGGGCGCGGGGTCGTGAGAAGACCAGGTTTAGGAGCTAGCACACACATCGTTTACCCAGGTTCGGGCCGCAAGTATGCGTAAAACCCTAGTCCTGCTTTGGTGGATGTATTGAGTGTTCTTGAGCTTTATGATCTAGCTACGGTAGCTGTGCCGTCCCAAAAAGCTGAATCCCTCTCCTGGTCGCCTCGGGCCTACTTTTATAGGAAAAAGGGGCTGCCACAATGGCACACAGGAGGTGGAAAGTCCTACAGTGCGCGAGCTTATTGCACGGCATTACAGGACAAAGTGCATTAAATGCACTACGTAGGTGTCCATTAGCTTTATCGGGGACGGGAACGAGGCCCGTCCCGTCCGTCGCCGCTTCGCCTCGCTTCGACACGCGCCCAGACCAGCGATGCATGCAGCGCCATGTAGGCAGGCAGGCAGCTGAGGTGGCGCGGTGGTAGGACCTTCATGAAGATATGCATGCCGCCACACAAGTGCTTGCTGGTTTGGCCTGGAAGCTGCATGCTGCCACGCAGGTGCCTGCCCAGCTAGTTCGGCTAGCAGCTGCATGCGAACGACGGCGGAGTCCTGGCTGGTGCGGGTCTGGCAGTGGCCCTGCTGATGCCCTTGGCAAGGGTCTTGCCGGGGGCCCAGCAAGGGTCTTGCCGCGGCGTTGCTGTCATCCCCGGCAAGGGTCTTGCTGGGGGTCTTGTGGATTTCCTCAGCTAGGATCCCGCAGAGGGTCGTCGTCTTCTAATCCTCATCCGATCATATGTTTATGATCTTGACGAAGATTTTCATGGCACCACAGAGGCGCCTCCCGAGCCCTGGTCCCAATGTAGTTGTTGACGGCGTTCGGAACCTTTAGGCTCAAGGGTGGCTCGCTCTGCTGCCGTCGGGCAAGTTGCCCCGGCAAGGATCTTGCCGGGGCTGTGGGGGGCCGCCTCAGCAAGGACCTTGCCGAGTGAGCGCACCTCGCCCTCTTGCCCATCCTGCGCTTCTGCTCTTGGCTTGGCCTTGGTTGTCTTGTGCTTCGGCTTCTCTCTGGCTTCCCTCCTCTGCCCTGCTAAGTGTGGCCGTGGCGCGTGGCCCTGACTGCCCGTGCATAAGTAAAGGGGTCAAAAGAAGAGCCCCTACTTTTGTACACCGACAGGAGCCCCGGGGCCTGGGCCACACATAAGGGCGACGTGTTGTTAGGCCAGGCCCAGAAAGGTGCGCGGGCAGGTGGGGAGGATTTTACCGTAGTAATTTCTCGTCCGCTGCGCTTCCCCATGACCCGTGTTGAATGCGCAACATGGAGGGTCGTGCGTGACGTGGGGGTCATGTGTGGGGCGGTTCTCACACGCATGCGTCACATCATGGTAAAGAGGCGGCCCGTGCCTTCCCCGTAAAAAAGGAAACGGCCGCGGGCACGCTGCTCATTTACCCCATGTGTCCTCTCCAGTCTCAAAGCCGCCGTTCCTTCCTTCTTCATCAACTCTTGCTTGCCGCCGCTGCTCCTTTGCTACCCTTTCCCTTCCACCGCTCGCAGCCGCCATGGCACCCAAGACTGGCAAGGGCAAGGGAGCGGCCAAGAACGCTGGAGGGGCGGAGCCGTTAGAGAAGGAGTTGGCGGCGCGACAGACGGAGCTCGCCTACTTTCCCTCAACGGTCGACGCGGCTCACCTTCGAGTCAACTTCAGGCCGCTGTTGGGGGTCAAGACGGGGGGAGAGACGACGGGGCACCCTACCACATGCGTCATCCCCGCCAACTGCGGTAAAGCCGCCCCGAATCGGTATCCATTCTTCGTCGATTACTTCTCCTGCGGCCTCTACCCCCCCTTCTCCGATTTCTTCAATGACATCATGCATACCTTCGGCTTCCACCTCCTGGATTTTACCCCAAATGTCGTGGCGTGCATGGCTCTCTTCGCCCATCTCTGCGAGGGCTTCGGCGGTGTGCATCACAACACGGCGCTCTTCCGCCACTACTTCTTCCCTCGGATCCAGCAGGGTGGCGCCATCTTCGGTTGTGTCTCCTGGATCCCAAGGTCCAAGCAGACATACCCGGACGGTGCTCAGAAGGAGAGGTGGGAGGAGTGGTGGGGCCGGTGGTGCTGGATTGAAGAGGAGGATCCACAAGAGTTTTGCCGGATTCGCCAGGCGCCGCTGGTTCGTGGCAACGATTGGAGCAGCGTCGACGCCGACAACGCGCAGCTCACGGTCGCCATCACCAGGATTCTTCGCCTCACCGAGGCCGGGCTCACCCTTGAGATAATCGGGGCGGATTTCATCCGTCGCCGTATCGCTCCGCTGCATAACAAGAGGAGGCCGGCCTGGCTCTTCACGAATGCGGCGGACATCTTGCGACTCCGCCCCGGCCTCGACCACAACTTCACCGTGTTGGCACACGCTCACTTCTACCAGCGGCTCTTCCAGCTCGATGTGGACCGCGACGGTAGGGCCGAGAGGTCCGGCAAGGCTGTGAAGACCGGCAAGGTCGTTAAGGGGCCCTTGTTTGGGTTGCCGGCGGGGTTGGTCCCACTGAGCAACAACTCGCGCCAGACCGACATCATCGCCATGATGCCTGACTACAATGCGCACGGCCCCGTCCGAAACTAGGTCGCGCCGCCAGAGGAGCAGGTGCAGGAGTTTTTTGACACACTGGAGGAGAAGTACATCCACGAGGAGTCTCGGCTCGTCCAGGACACCACCCAGGCGTAGCTAGAATACATCGCCGCCAGGGCGGCCGAGGCGGAGCTCGCCAGGGAAGCCGGCAGTGCCAGCGGCATCGTGGACAAAGTCGCGGCGGCCGCAGAAGAGAAGGAGCTCGCCTAGTGGGCAGAGTCTGCTGGGGAGGACACCAGCGCCAGCACCGGGTCTCCTCTTATTGGAGACAACAACGACGAGCCGTCCTAGGAGGAGGTTGAAGCTGTTGAGCCCCCAGCCGCGGGGAAAGGGCGAGTCCTGCGACGGGCCACCTCCGGTGAGCCGGTTCGGCCCGGCAGGGCCATGCCACCCCGGCAAGCCAAGGTGACATCCGTGCACCAAGCGAGGGCCGCGGCGGCGAAGAAGTTGGTGAAGGCCGCGTGGCGAAGAAGAAAGCATCTGCTTCTTCTTCGTCTAAGAGTTCCCCAACTCCACCTGCTTCCCCTCCTCTAGCATGTGACAACACGGAGGTCTTCTACGACCTCGGGTCTCTCAGCCTGAGGAGGAAGGGGAAGGCAGCGGAAGAAGGCACGGAGGACGAGTAAGTGCTTCAACTCTTGTCATCTCCGTCCCTCCGGGCCGTATCTCTTTTCTTGACTTGGCTTCATCTTGGCAGGGATACGGAGGCACTGGCCCAGAGGGTGAAGAGGGCCAGGTCTTCGGCGGGCAGCCAGCCCCCAGCGGGCACCTCTAAGGCGCCCCTGGTGGTGGTGAGCAGTCCGGACAGTAGCCCCCGGCGTAAGTTTGCCACTCACTCCCCGTCAACGTGTGCCAAGGGCATGATCCTTGGTGCTGACCTTGCCGTGATCGCAGGAGGAGGACAGCAGCAGGAGGAGCCACTGAGGGCTACCCCCAACACGCCGCCTCCGTCAACCACGCCGCCCCAAGGGGCGTCCCCAGCAAGGGCGCCAAACACCGAGCCCATGCACATGGAGGAGGAGGAGGCAAGCTTGGGCATCGGCGGCCGCACCTCGGCGCCTGATGCTGGTGGAGAGGGGGCCTCAACTTCCTAGCCCGGCACGGGTAAGCCACTCGCCTTCCATCCCTTTTATTTTTCTTGAATCTTGGTCTTGGCTTCACTTCACCCCCCTTCCGGTATCCAGATCCTCTCCTGGCGGACTGGGAGGACCTGGACACCGTCATCGAGGATGTCCCCAAGAACGTCACGGCGGAGGCCGAGAAGATTGCCGTCGAGGAGGCCGCCAAGGGTGCTGCCGAGGACAGCACCAAGGGGCCTGTCGGGGAGCCCAGCAAGACTACTGCCGAGGAGGCCGGCAAGGGACCTGCCGGCGAGCCCGTTGCCGAGGAGGAGGGGGCTGATGACCAGCCTTCCTCCTCTACTGCCTCTCGCTCCGGCAGGTACCTGAGGGTGAGCGACGACCTCTTTGTCCACCTCCCAGGGTCGTCGAGCTCCAGGACGCCCATCGAGGGAGAGGTGTTCGACAAAGAGGCGCGTGCCGCCGCGGGCTCAAGGTTGTTGACGAGCCGAGCGCCGGCTACGATGGTTCTCAGGAGCAGCGGCTCCTCCAGGCCATGGGTGCCAACTTCCGGAAGCTCCAGGCGCTCCATCGCGCCTGCCTAGACAAGGCCAAGTCCAGGGCGGCAACGATGGACAAGGCAGAGGCAGACCTCAAGGTACGCGTCGCCGAGACACAGATTTGGTTCCGCTAAGCTTGTGAGGAGCTGAAGGTCGCCCAGGGCAAGCTGGCCAAGCATGAGGTCGAGCTCACCGTGAAGCAGGCCGACATTGAGAAGGCCCAGGAGACGGTGGAGAGCTTGGCCGCCGCAGCCGAGGCCGCTCGAGCCCAGCACCAGGCCGCGGTGAACTCCCAGGAGGAGGACCTTGACGCGCGTGAGGAGAAGCTTGTCGCAATGCTCCGCGGCGAGGACGAGGAGGTGGGGAAGCTCGTCGTGGAGCAGACCCAGGGGCTGGAGCAGAGGCATAGGGAGGCACTCAATGCCCAGGCTCAGGTTCACGCCGACAAGATGAAGGAGCTGGAGGTAGAGCGGGACGGGCTGAAAAACCAGGTCCTGGCGCTGTCCAAGGAAAAGGGCACGCTCAATAGTGCTCTGACGGAGGCGCAGGGCACGGTCCTCGGCAGGGCTGGGGAGATCTTCGAGGCTAACAACTCCATCAAAGACCTCAAGCTGAAGCTGGAGGGTCTCGAGGGGATGTTGTCGGAGAGCAAGGCCCGGGAAGAGACCCTGACCAAGAATCTGGAGACCGAGAAGCAGCTGCAGAAGGACGACGCCCTCGCCCACAAGGAGCACGTGGAGGGCGAGAGTCACTGTCTCAATCGCCTCACCACCGTTGCTGACAAGTCCACCACGCAGCTGGCTACCATGGGGATACCGGATGTGAGGTACGCCCCGGAGCCGAACTTGAGCGCCACCTGCAGCCTGACCCTATTCTTTGAGAGGGTTGTCCGTGCCTTGGAGCGGCTTCGTGCCAACCGGGCGGCCTCGCTGGCCAATGAGGCCCGGAGGCTTTGCCATGGTGCAATGACCAAGGTTCTCACCAAGATGGCATACTGGAACCCCAACCTCGACTTCGACGCCATGCTGGACAGCTTGCCGGCGAGTGTGGACCTCGCAGCGCTCAAGGAGCGTATCAACCCCATCATCAGCCGCTTCGGTAAAATCGAGAGGGTGGAGGGCCAGCGCCGAGATTAGGCACCCCGTCTCCCACTGTCGATGTAGATTCATGACCAAGACAGTTTTTATCTTTAGTTAGAACTGCAACAACAATTGATGTAATATAACTCTGCATCACTTTTTGTACAATGCATGTTATCTTCCTGTTCGATCTTCCCTTTGTATGTTTACCTTATGTTAAATGGGTAGGCTTACCGGCTCATAAACCCCTGGCGGAACCTTGAGGACGGATTCCCAATGGCCAGCCGGGTATGCTTGCTGCCGAGCAAACCACCTTACCACTCTCAACGCGGCCGCTCGAACTGCCGAGCTTGACTCGAATCAGAATCGAGAGCGTTGCCAATTGCAGAAGGCTACCCTACCACTCTCGACGCGGCCGCTTGAGCTGTTGAGTGGGCTCGAAACAGAACAAGGGCGTTGCCAATTGCGGAAGGGCCCCTTTGCGTGCAGGCTTTCATACATAGGGCAACACCTTCGAGGACAATAACCTCATATATAAAAAAGGAATTTGCTTAAGGTTTCGTATGACTTAGCTTTCCTATCGCCGCATTGGCGTCCTTCGCGCTTGCAGGCGGCATTGTTCCCTTGGTTGTCTTCTCTGGAAGCCATGGCCACGAGAAACTGCTAAGCTGGCCGCTAGACCAGATTCTCACAACTTCGGGCTACCCCCTACCTGGCGCGCCAAAGATGTTGGTGGGAACGACACCTATGGGATCACTGGGATCCCTTCTACGGTCGGTGGGTGCGGGGTCGTGAGAAGAGCAGGCTTAGGAGCTAGAACACAGATCGTTTACCCAGGTTTGGGCCTCAAGGATGCGTAAAACCCTAGTCCTGCTTTGGTGGATGTATTGAGTGTTCTTGAGCTTTCTGAACTAGCTATGGTGGCTGTGCCATCCCAAAAAGGCGAATCCCTCTCCTAGTCGCCTCGGGCCTCCTTTTATATGAAAAAGGGGCTGCCACGGTGGCACGCAGGAGGTGGAAAGGACTACAGTGCACGAGCTTATCGCACGGCATTATGGGACAAAGTGCATTAAATGCACTACATAGTTCTCAATTAGCTTTATCGGGGACAGGAACGAGGCCCGTCCCATCCGTCGCCGCTTCGCCTTGCTTCGACACGCGCCCAGACCAGTGATGCATGCAGCGCCATGTAGGCAGGCAGGCAACTAAGGTGGTGCGGTGGTAGGGCCTTCATGAAGATGTGCATGCCGCCACACAGGTGCTTGCTGGTTTGGCCTGGAAGCTGCATGCTGCCACGCAGGTGCCTGCCCAGCTGGTTGGGCTGGCAGCTGCATGCGAATGGCGGCGGAGTCCTGGCTGGTGCGGGTCTGGCAGTGGCCCTGCTGATGCCCTCGGCAAAGGTCTTGCCGGGGGCCCGACAAGGGTCTTGCCGTGGCGTTGCTGTCATCCTCGACAAGGGTCTTTCCGGGGGTCTTGTGGATTTCCTCGGCTAGGATCCCGCCGTGGGTCGTCGTCTTCTAATCCTCATCCGATCCTGTGTTTATGATCTTGACGAAGATTTGAATGCCACCACAGAGGCGCCTCCTGAGCCCTGGTCCCAGTGTAGTCGTTGACGGCGTTCGGAACCTTTGGGCTCAAGGGTGGCTCGCTCTGCTGGCGTCGGGCAAGTTGCCCCAGCAAGGCTCTTGCCGGGGCTGTGGGGGCCGCCATGCCAAGCACCTTGCCGAGGGAGCCCACCACGCCCTCTTGCCCTCCCGCGCTTCTGGTCTTGGTGTCGCCTTGGTTTTCTTGTGCTTCGACTTCTCTCCGGCTTCCCTCCTCTGCCTTGCTAAGTGTGGCCGTGGCGCATGGCCCTGACTGACTCATTGATGCATGATACAGACAAGCAATACTTTGATGTAAGACAACCGTATGAGGATGGAATATGTAAAAAACGGCATGACATATTGATAGCTAGGATGTGTAAACTAAGTAGAAGTATTTTCAAGAAAATAGAAGTAATGCAAGCTAGACACCATATGAAAGATGCGACCAATATCACTCTGCCTAGTTAAAAGTGTCTTGTCATAAGTGGCATTTAGAAAATTTAGAAGCAGTACAACATAGAAATCAATGCAAGATGCAACCACTATCAAACTGCCATGTTAAAAGCGTCCAATCATGAGTGACTGATGCGGGATAAACAACAGCAGTACTTTGCTGTAACAACATGGTATGATTCATACATGCAGTGTATTCTAGACACAAAAAGGCATGTCATATGCACATGTATAACGTACAAACTCAGCAGGTGCAATTTACTCAAAATAGAAGAAATACAGGCTAGACAACATATGCAACATGAAACCAATTATCACACTGTCAACTTATAGCAAGCACCTGCGATGGTGGAGTACGAGAGATGAACTCATCATGTAGACTTGGGACTTCAACTTCATTAGAAGTGGCAGTGGCAAATCTAGAGAGTCTCTGCTTGCGTCGGTCCGGAGGACCACCAACATCCCCTAATTTACTCTTTTTCTTCCAATTTTTTGATATTGCCTTATGAAGTCAAAACCAAAAGAAGATGAATAAAATTAGCTCTGCATAACTGGTTGATGCATGATACAGACGAACACTACTTTGATGTAAGGCAAGCGCGTGATAGGAGGATGGAATATATACAAAAAGAAGACATCATTGCACATTCAGACGTACGATAGGAGGAGGGAATATGTATGAAAAACAGTAAGCAGAAGGCATTTCAACAAAATTAGAAGAAATGAAAGCTAGGCACCATATGAACATGCAACCAATATCACTCTATCAGGTAAAAAGTGTCTCATCGTAAGTGCCATTTCAAGAAATTAGAAGCAGTACAAGCTAGAAGACAATGCAAGATGCAACCTACATCACACTCCCATATTAAATGTGCCTTATGCGTAAGTGATCGTTGCAGGTATAAGTTGTAAGCTATGTAGATGCAATTCAACAAAATCAGAAGCAATACAAACTAGACATCGTATGGAACACGCAACCACATATAACAGTTCCAAGTTAGATCAAGCACCTGTGATGGTGGAGTAGGGGAGATATGCTCATCATCTACACGTATGTTCTAGAAACAGGAACATGTGTCGTATTCATAGGCATTATGTGTAAAGTAAGCAGATGCAATTCAACAAAGTTAGAAGCAATACAAGTTAGACATCATACACAACATGCAACCACCCATAATAGTGCCAAGTTAGAGCAAGTACCTGTGATGGTGGAGTACTAGAGATGTGCTCATCATCTACACAGCTACGTTGACTGTCCAGCCTTTTGTTGTCTTGCGAATCTTGTTGGTAGGATGGCGGAGTAGAATCTGTAGAGATCCTATGTTCGAGTTGCTCCAAAGGACCACCATCATCCACTGCCGGACTAATTTCCTTCAGTTGTATTGATTTTGCATTGTGAAGTCAAACCAATAAGAAAAAGGAATAAAATTCGCTCTTCAGAACTCATTCATGCATGATACTGATGAACACTACTTGGATGAAAGGCAAACACATGATACGAGGATGGAATATGTACGTAAAACAGGACGGTGTGACATATTCACACCTATGATGTGGTAACTATGCACAAGGCATTTCAACCAATTAGAAGCACTACAAGCTAGACACCATATGAAAGGTGCAACTAATATCACTCTGCCAAGTTCAAATTGTCTGGCGTTTCAACAAATTAGAAGCAGTACATGCTAGAAATCATATGCAAGACACAACCAATATCACAGTGATGACTTAAAGGTGCCTTATCATAAGTGACTGATGCGGGGTATGAAAGAACAGTAGTCTGATGTAAGAACATGGTGTGATCAGATATAGTATGTTCTAGAAATAGGAACACGTGTCATATTCACAGGCATTATGTGTAAAGTAAGCAGATGCAATTCAACAAAGTTACAAGCAATACAAGCTATACATCATACGCAACATGCAACCACATATAATAGTGCCAAGTTAGAGCAAACACCTGTGATGGTGGAGTAGGGGACATGTGCTCATCATCTACCCAGCTACGTTGACTGTCTAGCCTTGCATTGTCTTGCGAATCTTGTTGGGAGGATGGCGGAGTAGAATCTGTAGAGACCCTCCGTTTCAGTTGCTCGGAAGGACCACCATCATCCAATGCCTTACCAATTTCCTTCTGCTTTATTGATTTTTCATTGTGAGGTCAAACCGACAAGAAAAAGGAATAAAATTCGCTCTTCAGAACTCATTCATGCATGATACCGACGAACACTACTCTGATGAAAGGCAAAGTCATGATACAAGGATGGAATATGACTGAAAAACTGGACGGCTTGACATATGCACACCTATGATGTGGTAACTAAGCAGAAGGCCCTTCAACAAATTAGAAGCACTACAAGCTAGACACCATATGGAAGGTGCAATCAATATCACTTTGCCAAGTTCAAACTGTCTCGTCATAGGTGACGTTCATCAAACTAGAAGCACTACATGCTAGAAATCATATTCAAGACGCAAACCAATATTACACTGCCACATTAAAGGTGTCCCATCATATGTGACTGACGCAGGATACACAAGAAGAGTAGTTTCATGTAAGAATATGGTGTGATAGAGAGATATAGTATGTACCAATAACAGGAAAGCGTGTCATATTCACACGTATCATGTGTAAGCTAAGCAGATGCAGTTTACAGTAATTAGGAGCAACACAAGCTAGACAACATATGCAACACCTTGGATGGTGGAGTAGGGGAGCGGAGACTTGGAACTTGTAATCCACTAGTAGTACAAGGAGAATCCGTACAGATGCTCCATTTATGATGATGCAGAGGACCACCTCATCGCCTTTCTTACTCTTTTCCTTCCTCTTTTTTGATTTTACCTTGTCAAGTCAAACCCACAACAAAAGTAATAAAATTTGCTCTTCAAAACTCATTGATGCATGATACTGACGAGCACTACTTTCATGTAAGACAACCGCATGATGGGAGGATGGAATATGTATGAAAAACAGGACGGCATGACATATTGACATGTATTATGTATAAAATGTAAACTAAGCACAAGGTGTTTGAACTAGTTAGAAGCAATGCAAGCTATAAACCATATGAAAGATGAAACCAATATCACTCTACCAAATTAAAATGGTGGCCTAACAATTGTATTTGACCAAATTAGAAGCAATACATCGCAACATGCTAGAAATAATATGCAATATGCAACGAATAAAGGTGTCTCATCGTAAGTGATTGATGCAGGATACAGAAGAGAGGTAGTTTCATGTAATAGCATGGTTAACACATAGATGTAGTGTGTACCAAAAATAGGAAGGCATGTCATATACACAGGTATAATGTGTAAACTAAGCAGATGCAATTTACCCTAATTAGAAGCATTACAAGCTAGACACCGTATGCAACACGCAACCACATATCACACTACGAAGTTAGAGCAAGCACCTGCGATGGTGGTGTAGGGGAAGTGCGGTCTTCAAGTACAGAGCTACGTTCAATATCTTCAATTAGGCTTGCTGTTTCTTGAGAATCATGTTGAGAGGATGAAACTGCACTCTTTATAAGAGTGGCGCGTCTCATACTAACCCACGGGCGTGACTGTCTCATCATAAGCAATAGATGCAGGATACACAAGAACAGTAGCTTGATGTAAGAACATGGTGTGATAGGCAGATGTAGTATGTACCAAAAACAGGAAGGCGTGTCATATTCACATGTATAATGTGTAAGCTAAGGAGATGCAATTTAACAAATTAGGAGCAATACCGGCTAGGCACCATATGCAACATGCAACCAGATATCACACTGCCATGTTAGAGCCAGCACCTGGGGTTGTGGAGTAGGGGAGATGAGATTTGGAACTTGCACAGGAGTAGGAGTAGCAGGAGAATCTTCAGAGATCATCTGTTTCGGTTGCTCCAGAGGACCACCATCATTCTGTGCCTTCGTCCTTTTAGATTTTGCCTTGTCAAGTAAACACACAAGAAAAAGGAATGAAATTCGCACTTCCAAATTCATTGATGCATGATACTAATGAACACAACTTTTATGTATGGCAACCACATTATAGGAGGATGGAATATGTACGAAAAACGCTGAGCAGAAGGCATTTCAACAAATTGGAAGCAATGCAATCTGGACACCATATGAAAGATCCAACCAAAATCACTCTACCAAGTTAGATGTGTCTCATTATAAGTGGCACATCAACAAATTAGAGACAATACATGTTTGAAATGATATGCAAGATGCAACCAATATTACATTGTCAACTTGAAGGTGTCTCGTCGGAAGTGATTGATGAGGGATACACAAGAAAAGTAGTTTGATTAAGAACATGGTTAATACAAAGACGTAATATGTACCAAAAACATGAACGCATGTCATATTCATAGATATAATGTCTTAACTAAGCAGATGCAATTTACCCTAATTAGAAGCATTATAAGGTAGACACCATATGCATTATACAGCCACATATCACACTGCCAAGTAAGAGCAAGAACCTGCGATGGTGGTGTGGGGGAATTGCGGTCATTAACTAGAGAGCTACGTTGACTATCTTCATTTAGCCTTGCTATTTCTTGAGAATCATGTGGGGAGGATGACACTGCACTCTTTAAACGAGTAGCGTGTCTCACAGTAACCCACTCGGGTGACCGTATCGTCATAAGTGATTGATGAGGGATACAAAAGAGCATTAGTTTGATGTAGGAACATGGTTAATAGACATATGTAGTATGTATCAAAAATAGGAAGGTATGTCATTATCAAAGGTATAATGTGTAAAGTAAGCTGATGCAATTTAACCAAATTGGAAGTAATACAAGCTAGACACCATATGCAACATGCAACCACATTTGACAGCATGAAGTTAAAGCAAGCACCTGGGATGATTGTGTGTGGCAATTGACACTACTAGGAAAACGGCTATAGCTAATATGGGCATTAATGACGGTTTTCGTGGCCAAGGTGCCAGAGGGCATGGGCTTTGTCGATAGCACTATTGGGGGTATGATCGTCCTGCGGTTTGATGACATCTTCGCTATGTTTAACCTTCATCCACTGCACTATACCTTCATTCGGCTATTTTTGCTCAGTATGGAGATGCGGATC
This sequence comes from Triticum urartu, assembly GCF_003073215.2. Classification (NCBI taxonomy): domain Eukaryota; kingdom Viridiplantae; phylum Streptophyta; class Magnoliopsida; order Poales; family Poaceae; genus Triticum; species Triticum urartu. The sequence goes on along the minus strand of NC_053023.1, from coordinate 367,599,920 downwards.
ATTAGAGACAAGACACCGGACATCGTGATAGTCGGCCCCTTCTACATGCGTGCCAAGATCTTGGGCAGCGCTGGGGACTGGCAATTCGCGAGTTCATACCTCGAAGGCGTCATTCTAGTGAACCCAGATAAGGATAGCTTCCTCGTGCCTTACTTTCCCGAGTAAGTCATCCCCTCACCGCCCCGTAACATATGATTTCTTAGATTTCGATCGTTCTTTTTTTCTAACATTCCGTGTGTTGTGCAGTGACACACATTGCACACTCATCCTCTTAAGCCCGAAATATTCCATGGCCACGTATTTCTACTCGGATTGTCATTCGAATAAAGAATACACAAATATCATGAAAGTTCTTGATGATGCTCTCCCCGGCTACGCCAAATCTGGAGGCACCTTCAGGAGGCCAATTTGTAGGTACGGCAAGCACGTGTTCACCCACGTAACGACGTTCCCCTGCGTCAAGCAGCCGCCTGGCGGTCAGAAGGATGCCTACTACGCCCTTCATCACATGCGGGCGATTGTACGGGACGATAATCACCTTCTGCTACCAACTAATCTCAAAGATTGGGCCGCAAGCTTGTCGGCAATCCAGGACATGGACATCAGACAAGAATTCTTTCGCATCCAGTCGGAGTTTGCAGAAATCATCCATCAAGATGTCCTTCGTACCTCGGGGCGGTTCTACCTCAAATATCAACCGTCCAACAGTGAAATAGAAACAACGCTACAAATGCAGGCTGACAACGATCGCGATTTCATGACCATCATGAAAGACGGCGGCTTCATCCATGCTCCGGTCCCTGAGTCGACTCGAAAGTAATGATGCTATGTAGTTCTGAAATATCAATTAGCTCATGTTGTAATTAAAGTTTAATGAACTTGTATGTCTCTTTAGTTTGGACAGTCGTTCAACTTATATGTAACTGATGCTATTTATTAGTAGGACCATGAGTCGTGCTATTAATGTGTTGCTTTTCTCTTCCGATCCTTTTGTTGCATACTTATATATTGCTTATGTATTGTCTGTGAATTGCTACTAACGTTTTGTTTGTCTAGTGCATAGAGATGTCGTCGTATGTCGTGTACAAGGGTAAGGTTCCCGGAGTCTACGACGACTGGGAGGAGTGCCGGAGACAGGTTCACCGTTTCAACGGTAACAGTTACAAAGGGTACACCACTAGGGCGGAAGCGGAAACTAGATATGCGCGCTATCTAGCGGGAGAGAGGAGGGAGCGGAGGAGGAACCAGATGAAGACCAGTTTCATCGCGATGATGCTCATCGTGACCGCAACTCTCTTCTATGTGATGTAAGTTTAGATGATCGATATTGACTTGTAACGTTCTAACTTTGTTCGGTATTTTGAATTCGGAGACTAATACGATGAATTGTATTGGGAGAGTAATCTTCTATTGTATTCAATAAATCTGCTGTTTATATGTTGTGCTGTTTATATTCTGTGCTATAATGTATTTTGCAACCTGTGCAAATATCAGAAAAGCAAAAAAATCCTAATATTCATAGTAGTGGCGCACCTTGTTGAGCATTAGTGGCGCAGCAGGGCTAAATACCAGTGGCGCATTACGGGGCATAGTAATGGCGCACTTGGGGGCATACATGAAGGTAAATATGCCCCCCTAGGAGGCATAGTAATGGCGCACCGTTGGACATAGAAATGCCGCACTACCAGGTGCGCCACTATTATCTGGTATACTAATGGCGCACCAGAGGTGCGCCATTAGTATTTGTTACTAGTGGCGTGGTGATAGTGGCGCACCTATAGTGCGCCATTAATGGCCAAAATAGGTGCGCCACTAACATGCCTTTTCTAGTAGTGTGAGATCATCAACTCTAGAGCTACGTTTACTGCCTCCATCTGCTGGCACTGCACCCTTTAGAGCGCTGAGACGCTTAGTGCTTATCTTCGAATTACACTTCAGCGACTTCTATCTTTTTTTGTATTCATCAACACTGCGTCAGAGTCTGAAATACCCATGCATAAAAAACAATAGTGTGAGTATGGGTGAAGTGTGTGCATAAGTAGTACAGTCTAAAGGTAGCAGATAGCAGGTCGATGAGAAATCAATGACGGGAGACATATGATAGCTCTACAACATGCATGGCACACGAAATTACTAGATTCTAGGATTTTGAAATATGAGCACAGGGATGGCGGGGAAATGCAGATGCTCCTCCAGCACACCATAAGGTGTGGTCCTATGAAAATAACAGTCGATTGAAAACAAATAGGTCAGTCCATTTTTTTTGCATCGTCCGATGTACAAAGAACGGGCAGATCGCCTTCATCTACCTCCAGCCAATCAGTGTTACGACCTTCCTCGAAACGCAAGCGACCACCGGCCCAGTCCCCTGCCTCTGCCCTCCCATCGACCTCACCGCACCGCTATGCTTAGCACCGCCCCGGCCATCCCTTCAAGCCCCGCCGACCTCCAGATCAAGCGCAAGCAACTCCTGCGCCCCACACCCCTATGATAGACACCGATGCGCCGCTTCCCCGACGAACAGGCAGACTAGGTGCTCCGCGCGCCTAAGTAGGTGCTGCTTCTTTTAATTGCGATTCGACTGACCCTGAATTGAAATCCAGGTGGTCTACTGACCTGTAGCAAATGTGAAATAGTAAATGGGAGGAAACCTTGTGCATTTAGTATCACAAAGAAGATGCAGTACGAAGCGCTCAACTAGTTTCTTTCGTGGGATGAATACGGTGTGAGCACAGACGTAAGATTTGCACAAATAAGGGAAGAAGAGTACCTCTTTCTACTGGCAGTGTTGTGTCCTCCTTCTGTTTTTCCAACGCTCTTCTTGTGGTTCACTGGAAACAAGAAGTTGTGGAGGACGGTGGAGCCTTGGACGAACCCATGGCCAAGTTGTTGAGTGTGGTGCGGTGGCCGTCTGTCAGTGGCGGGGAACCAGATCCGAGGCGGCCAACAACGGCATAGCGGGAACTACTCCAGTGTTGTGGACGGTTGCGACAGTGGAGCGGCAACGGTGAGGCGCAGGACGGCGTGGTCGAAGTGGTTCTGGTACGGCGCACGTCGGCGTGGGCGTCATGGAGGCAGCTCTGCCTCGGCTTCAGCTGCTAAGTCCTTGAGGACGTTGCGGTTGTGGTTCCATTGGACGATGACGTCTGGGTACCGGCTCCGGCGTGATGGAGGAGGGCAGCAGTGGATTGGGCGCGATGGGGTGGAGAATGGAGGAGGCTGGGGTTTCGTGTCTGGTGGAGAGGGCATTTTGGCGCCCACGGAGTATGAATGGGGAAACAGGGGGAGGGGGAACTAAGGGTGAACAATGTTTCGGTTTGGGACACGCTTGTTTGAAATTTGGGGAAAGTTACAAACTTTGCCCCCTTCTAAATTTTCGGACATATTGCGGGTTGGGGGTAGGACAGTAATCTTAGGTGCCCCAAATGGTGGGCGGGATAGATTTCGGCCGAGCGCATGGGTGTTTACGTGCCCATGGCATATCAATGCTTCTAGGAGGCGGTTGAGACTGGCATGTTGGTGAAGTTACAAACCGACCCCGGTTCAGACCTTCAGACACCGGGCCGATAGGCTACATGTGCCAGAGTCAGGATAGTAATTTCCTACCACCAATCATTAGTCTCATGCAGTTTCGGGTGATCAGATGCTTATTTGGCCCTTCGTTCAATATTTGGGAGCAGAAGCATTAACGTTTTCGGTTCTCTTGAATTGAACTTTCAGGATTTGTCAAACTTCACAAATCTTTACTCTTGAAAGTCCTAAAACTACGATTATTTTCGAATGGATGGGGTACATTTGAATATACATTGTACACTTGTATATATTAAAAAATATGCAACTTACCTCAGTTCATGCATGGTTCCAGATATAATCTCCTTGGTTGCAAAAAAATAGTTAGACATGCGTATGAATATATAGTATGTTCAAACGCACAACAAAGATTGATGCCCCCTTTTAGATCTGATTTACAAATGCCATTATCTCGGGTTCAAATAGATGAATGCACTTCCTATGAATTCGAATCTTCAAAACCCCCTTTATGTTGAATTCAACATGTATTCTATTACGTAGTTAGCAATTTGGAATGTATCCATGTAAGTGACAAATGTATAAAGTGCTTCACACTAACAACATGGAGTGCCCTAAGTAATGTTTATATATGAATTGCAAAAGCAATGCATTGCCTGTATTTCAAACCGCTCTCACTCTATGGATCGATAATATGAAATAAACACATGAACATGTTAGAATTCAATAGAGTATGGGTGTCTGATAGACCAATTTTCGTTCATACGCAAATTGCAAAATTCATGATCTCATCCAAAAATAATAATGCCATTTATATTTTAATTTAATGCGTAGAACCGCCTTTTACACGTAGATGCACTATGCCTCGGCCCTTTCTGACAAACGTGATATATATATATATATATATATATCTAACGCATAAGTGCACACACTTTATATACATCGGCATTTCTCTTTCACACATGCTCACAATCTCTCCCGGGGTGTCGGGTGTCTCACTCACACACTCTCTCTGTATCTCTCTCTCTCTCTTTCTGACTACTATGTACCACTCTTTTCACTAATCTCAGTTGGAAAACACTATTTCTCTCACATGCATATATACACACACACGTCTCTACTATCCCTCTATACACACAAATATGTGCCTACGTGTCTCCCGCACGCACATTATCTTTAGGCCTCTCTCGCACCCCCCCTACAGACACCTATCTCTTAGTAGTTGGCAGATATGATTCCATCAGATCATTCAGTAGGATATCCCTTACTATTAGGCTGGATCGTAATACAAGGCAAGGTTTTACCCAAGTTTGGACCCTTGCAGTTGAGGAAAAAACCTACTCCTAGTAATGTATATTAGTCATAGGGGTGTGTACAAAGTACACATGAATACCAGGCATTGTGTGTGTATACTATAGACGAACTAGCCCCCGGGCTTCTATAACATACTCGGGGCCTAGGGTTACAAATCATATATAGTCGGCTTATCACCAGTGGGGATAGAGTCCTCCACGACTCTGGTAGCTTCGTGTTGTACGCCGAGTCCTCCACATGGATCTTTGTATAATGTGTCTCGGTCCAATCTATGTGACGCAGGATGGAACTGACCCATGAGTCCTCATGTTGACCCACCACAACTAGAAATGATGTGCCCACCCAAACTAGAAATGATGTGCCCACCACACCACACATGCAATAAGCCACTAATACATGAAAGTTAATTGCATGGTGCATCCAAAACTATTTGTTCTGCATTGTGAATGTTTATATTTTCTCCTAAAATATTAGTCACTGGAAAGAAAAACGAAGGGCATATCTCTCCTTGTCTCCACCGGACACCCCGTATTTCTACACCACTTTCACGTACCCACACAAACTATCTCTCAGCCCTCTAAAAGTATGCATGCCCATGACACATTCACGCGTGATGGTCCCTGTATTTCAAGCGACAACACCATATGGTCGTTGGACTTCAGAATATGCTCATTACGGTCACCGTATATATTCTCATGGTGATCATACGGTATCTAGCTCACAATACGTCTCCTTATTTTGTTGATGACACTGACAGACATTGTACTTGATGCATGCTCCGTATTTTGTTGACGACACGTACGGTCATTGTATTTGAAGCGAAATCATGATATGGTCACTTGACTTCAGAATAAGCTCATCACGGTCAGCACATACATTTTTTGGTGCTAACCAACCTGTGGTTGGATGGTTAGGAGGACAGTGGTTTCTCGAGCCCACCATGGTTAAAGTCCTGGTACTCGCATTTATCCTGGGTTAATTTCAGTATTTTTCCGCTGATATGCGTTCAGTGGGAGGAGACGTTCCACTCGACTACGAGGCACCTATGGTGACTTCGTAAAATCTCAAGATCATATGCTGGCTCACTCTCTCGAAGGTGCTCATAGCGGTAGGGTCTGTGTGTGTGCGCATATAGCGGTGAGTGCTTGCGTGTATATATGAGCGCTTGCGTCTGTACCGTGTTAAAAAAATCCATGTCGTGATTATACGGTCACTGGCTCACCCATACAACTCCGTATTTTGTTCATGACACAATCAATTGACCAGTCAAACATTCCATGTGGCGCAACTAGTGTTGCACCATCGGGCGCGTAACCGGGGGCCCACCTGTCAGCGCATATATGAAAGAAATAAATGGTAGTTTTAGTCTGTAGTGTGTTAATAAGATACATTTTAGGGTGACCATACGGTCACTAGCTCACCATACAGCTCCATAATTTGTTGATGACACGATCAATTGACCAGTCAAACGGTCCACATTCAGCAGCGCACATTACCACAGGGCCCACCCATCAGCGCATATATGAAGGACAGAAATGGTGATAAATTAGTGGTCGGTGGGCTTCGAAGTCGTGAGACCTCTGGTTGCCAGTCGCCGGTGGTGGGGGCGCGGTGATTGGGCGGTGGCGTGGGGATCATCGGAGAAAAAGCTCGGCGTGGGGGGTCCTAGAGGGATGGCCGGGGCGGCGGCGGACCGGCGGTGGGGAGTGGTTTCGGGGCGAAGTGGCCGCTTGCCGGCCGTGGGAGGTGGCGGACAGCGGTGGCTGGCGGCTCAGGGGGTGGAGGTTGAAGATAAACTGAAGGCCCTTGGTTTGTATCCAACAGCTGGAAAATCTACTTACTAGAGATGAAAAAGTCAGTCGACTGACGTCTAGCCTCACCCTACACGTACACATGCATGCACGCAACACTCGCACGAACACACACACGCATGCAGGCGTGCAACACTGACACGTACACATAAAGAACACACGCACGCATGCAGACGTGCAACACTAACACGTACACATGCACTCACGAGCACACACACGTACGCACACATGCATGCAACACTGAAACGTACACATGCACGCACGCAACACTCGCACACATGCATGCACACAGGCGACACCGCACACGACGCAAGACACACGCTCAACCTATACGTGCATGCACCCTTTGTTAAGGACATGGATTGTTACAGGTATTAATCAATCTTATCTTTTTTTGCAAGGTTTAATCAATCTTGTTTGTGATAAGCAGAACATTGATGTTTGCAGTGGTCTTTATGAATCACAACGTATCAAACAGGCTATCAACGTATATGTGAAAATTTTAAAATTCACTTACGTTATATAGTAGGCTTACCTAAATTAAATAGATGACGTCAAACTCAATGAACAATCATCGGTTTATGAAATGCTCGCTTCTGACAACCCTGGCCCACCAAAAGTTCATCTGTCGTGCGCTGACTGCGTTGGGTCACTAACATGCAGGCCATGTACCCAAAGATCCCACACGCCAGTGGAAGAACGGCGCGGTGTCGTACATCGAGTCAAGGGCGCCAGTTGATGCACGCCCGGCTGAACACGCCTCCTTGCCGCATTCAAACGCCTCCATGAAACCCGTATGGAAGTCGAGAAACTCACTCTGGACACACGTCTGTTCATGACCGGGCCGGCATTAAACGCAACGCCGGCCGAGATCCTCCCGTCCGACGTCTATTTAATCTCCTATTTAAACGAGGCCAAACGCCGGCCAAGAATCACACCCCTCCGCCACTCCCCTATCTCCTCCTTCACCATTTTGTCCACTCTTACAATGGCTTACGAAGAGTAGTTATCCCGCATCCAAGCCGGCTGGGTGGCCCGCTGAGCCCGCCGGATACGAGCTATGCAGCTCGCTGATCCACCTCCCTCCCCTCGCCCGACGGAGCCAGTTGCCACCTCAAGCTGGCGTGCAGTTCAGCAACTCGCCACTCCAGGCCTGCTCCACGAGGAGTGGCGCACGGGCGTCTTCGCTGCCGTCCACGCCTCCGCCTCGTACAGCGCCTCCCATGTCTGTGACCGCGTCTCCCGTTTTTGTGGCCGAGACTCCCATACCGGCGGCCACGCAATGCAAGCAGAGATAGAAGCTGGGTGGGCGGAGAGCGACGAGTCGGTGGCCAGCGCCTCCACATCCGCTGCCATCATCGAGAAGAAGTAGAACACGGGAGGCTGCCGCCGCTTGGTTCCCATGAAGGCCACCATGGAGGCGACGCCGGCGTACACAACAGGTGTCTTGCTGGATCGTTTTGTTGCGAGGACCTTCGTCCACCCCGCATGGGCTCCACGGAAGCGGAGAATCCCCCTCCACCATCATCTTTGGCTTTGGTGGTGGGGAAGCGAGCCATCCTTTGCACTGAAGCATATACCTACGAGGCTCCCTGCAGTTCGGTGATCATGCTGCCGGACATGAGGAACACAAATGGATCGGTGGGCGACCATTTAGGCCAGGTATTATATACCTGTGTTGTCCAGAACTAGCACCACTTTGTTGATTTGAATGTAATGAAATACGTCATGTTTGTATGAAAATCCGGTATTTTATATGAATTCCATCATTGTTTATGAGAAATATCACCGTGTTTGCATGAATTTCGTCCGGTTGGTTGGCTGTCAGAATGTGTGTGGCTATGGTTGGATGGCGTAATATGTGGGTCGCCGGTCGGTCTGCGGCCGACTCGGGTGGCATGGTGGGACAAAAAAAGCACAACTCGTGCGCACTAATTTCCAACGTGCACGCTGGAGGATGCATGAGCACCCGAGCCATTCCTCGTTCAACGGTGGCAAAGGCACCGGTGGACAAAAGGGTCGCCAATATTTTGGCTAGGCAAAATCCAAACAACCCCTCCCAGCAGATTCAAATCCCTTGTTCACCGTTAAATTTTTCCATGTGTTGTTTTCATGGACTAGCAAGATGCCCGTGCATTGCAGGGAACATCAATATGCATTTTTTACAAAACACCTGTTGTGATTCACCCATGCAGGAGTAATCCCATGTGTAAAAACTAATGATATCTCAACAATTCTATCGGAAAAATGGTATCTCGAGAATTTCATCGAAAAAATGATAGCTCTACTCCTATAAAAGACTCAGTTGGTGATGATGGTGTGTCTTCCATCTGTCATTTCTGACCATTAGATCTACATCTAATGGCTGCGAGGTAAGTTGTGGCATTTTTGCAACAATTGCCCACTTCTCTACTCCAATTAGTGGAAAACCCCTTATTATCTTGAAAGCAACCACATCCCTCCCTCGCCTCATCAAAACAACTTGAGAAATATATTTTGAGTGAAACATAATATATTTTTAGTGGTATATATGTATATCAAAACAAGAGTGTTTTCTTTCAAGTTTGTGAACAAGTACTATTCTACTTTGGACCTGTTGCAACGCACGGGCACATTGAATCTCGAGAAAGATGAGAGATAAGGTGAGGAGAGTGGGGCGTGGTGGTGACTGGTGGTCGGACTGGGCGGAGGCATGGGGATGGACGGCGCATTATCTCTAGGTTTGTATCTCTCTCACACACACCCACGTAGGTGGGGGACGTGCACGAAGAGAAGAGGTGCACGAACGGCACACGTACTCCCGTCTCTTTCCCAACCACACCCGCGCGGGTACACGATGGAGCTCTTTTCTCTATGAAAAGGCAGCCCACATGGTAATTTGACACATGTACTAGTTGTCCACTTGATGGAGGATCGTCTACCACGGGTGAACAAACAAATTGCGACTTGACATGTTATGTTAAAAAAGAGGCAAACCATGTGGGGCCTACCTTAGAAGCAAGGTTCTATACACTCGAGATGCTCTGTACGTATTACTTTTGATGTGTCCCTTCAACTCGCAGAATGAGGAGAAGCTTTCTTACTACGCCATCTCCCCCGCCCACGGGCGCGGTGGCTCGCAGGACGAGGTGAAGCTTGTTTACTACTCCACTACTCATTGTATATTGGTTTATTGGTCCCCATTGTATATTGTGTCAAATTTAGACTATAGATTGAACTAACAAAATGTTCGTGCATGTTACCAAAAATTATATCATTGAAAACTATGTTGAAATATGAATCCAACGATATAATTTTTGTTGGCATGCATTAACATTTTGTTAGCTAAATATTTGGTAAAAATTTGGCATGAACTACAAATGTGACCTATAAACCAGGACGGAGGTAGTAGTACTAAGCCTTACACCCGCTTCCTCACCCAAGCGTGCGGTGGCTCGCAGGACGAGGAGAAAATTTTACTACTCCCTTCATTTACTCCTCGTCCCTACCTTGGGTAGAGAGATTATCATATTGTTTAGAATATATGTCCTTTAGTAGTACTCCCTCTTTTCCAGTTTATGGCTTAATTTCCTTGGAGTAGTACTACTATAGCAATTTCCTTGGAGTCCGTGGTGTAGCCAGCTACCCTAGGCTATGTTACTACTCCCTCCTTTCCAGTTTATGGCTCAATTTCAGAATCTCTCCAACCAAGGTAGACGGTGAGTGGTGGAATTAATTTCGTAGTTTGCACAAGTAATGTAAGCTCGTTTTTCTCAAGAAGTTATGTTTACCGAGGCATTAATTAGAACGAATGCATGCATGACCACTAAATTTCCATGAACTTCAACATTCATTGTGAGTTCTCTCTTGACAATGCTTGCATCGGGTGATTTAACGGGCCTCGAAATCCAACATGTGATGGTACTACTAGTACTAGTAGAATTGAGACTTATACAATGGAAAAACGAATTTTTTTATATGAGCCCTATAAACCAAAAAGGAGGGAGTAGTAAGTAGGATACTACCTCCATAATGTGTGCGTACTCCGTAAAATCTGATTTTCCAAAACTAAGTCGCTCAACCTTTATTTGCTTGTTTCCCTTCCTGCCTTGTTACCTCGAACAGATTATGCCAAACTCCCCTGCCTGCCGGGCGGGAAAAGACCCGCCCTCGCCTTTTTTTAGTCCGGGTTTGTATCGATGGATCGCGCGAAGCAGCAAAAACCAAGACATGTCTTGTACTCCTCCGTCGACGCTCGCTATCATGAATTAGGTACTTCCTCTCGCCGACATGTGGGACATATAGCAACCGGGTCGACGTGTCATGCACCAACTAACAGAACAGCAGGCGGGACGCACCCCAGTCGTATCACCCCAGTAGTAGTAATGAGCAATGAGACGTCAAATCACAATGCCGCACCTTCCCAGATGAACGAAGCAACCATTATTTCAAACTTCGCTTCGCCATCATCTCCTTCAAGAAAACCACGTAGTATTGCTTCTGCCATTGTTCTACCTCAAGAGGGATATGCGCCTCACCTTGGTACATCATGACACGTGGGACCGCATGAGAGCCCATGCTCCCCTGCCCATCGCTCGGTAAAATCACCTCATTTTTACTACTTCCTCCGTATCAGTTTACAGGGCATGCACGTCGTTCTAGGTTGAGAATTTAACTGGCTATATATGTGATGAACAGTATATATGTTTAGAAACTACATCCGCTTAAGAATCGAATGATATACTTTTTGTGTCATAGTAACTCATATTTAGTTAGTCAAATGGATGACCGAGAACTACATGCGTGCCCTATAAAACGAGACGGAGAGGGTAGTACAGTATGTATCTTTTTAGATCGATATAGTCGGGATTCACCGAGGAGCAAAACCAAGTGGTAGGCTGCTCCTGTCGTGTTGGCGTAACAACTCAAGCAGGGTCAGTCCACACACAAATTGTTGAGACACTTAACGGGACCCCTTTGGCTCATCCACCGTCTTGTTCCATGTGCGATGCACCAAATTACAGTTCGGAGCAGTGGTTGGACTTGGAGGCACCCCGGTCGTATCACCGCAGTAGTAGTAAATGAGCGATGAGGCGTCAAATCACAAAGCCCCACCTTTCCCGCATTAAGTGGAAGGACGAAGCAACCATTATTTCACTCTAGGGCACAAGAGCATAAAGAAAAGAGAAAAACCAATGATGCGTGCGCAGCTACCTAGGGCACCCTAGGGTAGGGGCCTCCACTACAAATCCTTTTATTCGAAAGCGCCTCAACTACAAATCCGCTTCTCCGTCGTCCTCTTGAAGAAAACTGATGATGTGTGCGGCGGTAGGGTTTGTAGGAGTACTACGGCATGCGGGGCCATGTCGTAGTAAACGGGAGAGGAATTGAGTTTGATTCGACGCCTTAATATGTGTGGGCCGCTTGGTTTTATGGTAACGAGGAAGCATTTTGGGTTCGGGGACCAGTGGAGATATACGTACAAAAAATTGTGGATGTAGGTTCGACCGAAAGGCAATGATGCATGGGCCCTGCATTTTGACATACCCGCGGTCGCGTGAAATTTGCTACTCTACTCAAAACTAGTAAGGTACATGCATTGAACGCATGAGATTTGGAAACCAAATTATGGATGAATACACAGTATAGCATGTAAAGCTTTGAGTCATATATGCATGATGTAGATGTTTGTTTAGTTCTTATAGTTAATCTCATTCGAAATCAATTAGTTTTATAAAAAGGTTAAAATTCATGGGATTGTGAATTGTAAAGCATAAAGTAAAAACAAATAATGGTAATTCATTTAGAAAAAAATTGGGCAATTATGATACGGAAGATTCTAGAACAATGGAGAAGTGCTTGTGTTTTGGGAACGCATGCACGACCCACTTCTCTTATTAGTTGATATGTCACGAAACAAGAAACGAGGATGGAGTCAATGTACCGTGCGAAAGTGTTTTGGGATTATTTGGTTTTCGGAAGATGACTTACACACCTAGACGGAGGGAGTACAAAGAGAAAAAATTAATTGTAGTTAAAATAATGGCATTTCTAACAAAAATGTGAATTTGGACTAAATATGTGTGCACGTGACCAGCACATACATTGTCAATGCAATATTTAATGCAAAAAATAACTTATGAGTAACATGCAAGAATTGATGATGTGGTGCTTGCATGCATAGAGTAGAAAAAACAATGTGATTTATGACTTGCATGCATGACGTGCTCTTGTGCCATAGTTGCATGTCTAGGAAAAAAGCTACTAGTGGGCTGTACTAGATATTTAGGAATAGAAGATGTATACATGGAAGTTGTAGGGGAAGAGATGACATGTATGTCACTTCCCATGAGTAGGAATTGGAAAAGAGATGTCATTTGGTTCACATCATAGGAACTTCTCTATTGAATCTAGAGATGACATGTATCTCAATTCCGATGAGGAGGGATTAGAAAAGAGCTGTCATTTGGTTCACATCATAGGAACTTTTCTATTGAATATACGCTAATGTTTATTTTCCTTTGAAATTATGGGAATATAGGAATCCATTCATATGAACCAAGTGTCTCTAAAGCTATAAAAATGATATCATGTTTATTTCCTTTGAAATGTGGAGTATATGAATCTATTCCTATGAACCAATTGGCTCTAAAGGAAAAAATCCTATAAAAATCATATCATATAGAGTTCCTATGATATTCCTCCACACCAAAGGATGGTTGAAATTGCTGCAGGTGATACAGCGGTCTTTCTTTGTAGAATCCTCCTCCACCTTTATAGTTACCTCTCGAAGATGAATGAAATGATATATACTGGGTATTCTGTATGTGCATTTTGGTACACGAAAACTTGGTAAAAGTTTGCGATGTTCGAATTTTCAATAAAGCTATATGAACTGCATTTTGGAACAGAGGGAGGAGCATACGACACTTGCTAACACTCACGTGGAAGATTTGTGTGTAGGAGGAGTGGCTGCTTTGTTAAATGACATGGCAAAACTGACACTGTCGGATGCCGATCTAACAGTTCTTACGGCATTCATCAGGAAACGGCTTGTGGCGAACGTTTGTTGGATAATGATTTACGGACACAAGCATTGCATTGATACGTGCCCCCTCTCTCTCACGCACACACACACCCTGACGAGTCACGACTCTCTCGAGTCCTCTCGCATCCACCGTCTATCTGCATGTAGATGTCACCCACATATGTGCTCTTCACACCCTACCCTCAGAACTTCTAAAAAACAAGACGTCACGCACCTTTTATTTTAGCTCAGACATCACACACTTATACTATTACTCTTGTGGCGAACATTCTTTGGGCATAGTATATTGTACTCTCACGAAAAGAAGCGGTGCACGCACGCACTAGTTCTCTTACACCCACTCGTGGGTACACATAGGAGCGCATTTTTTGAAGCTGGTACAACAAAATCACTCCACTATATATATAACTAGGAGCTTTTGCACTTGCTTTACGAGGGTTCCTCTCTTGCACTCTCTGATGCTCTCCAGATCTAAGCAAGGCATAGATGGCCACACTCTCTCTGCTCACGGCTGGTCACAAATCCGGCCGGACCACCTCGACCGGGACAGGGGTGTAGGTGCATTGTTCACGCTGTCGTCGGCGGTGAGGGAGGAGACCAATGGCTGCCCGCGCGTCCCGATCGGCGGCCGCGCCGGCTCGGGAGGGCCTCCGACCCCTTCTTCCACGCAGCAGTACTATGGCCAAGATGCGGCCTCCCGAATCCATCTTTGCCACATGCCGACGACCCTCAGGTATATATTCCTTCGAAACATGCCTTGCTCTACTGCCCCAGCTCCCCATGTGGCTGTGTGTGGATCTTTTTCTACTTCCGTCGGTTGTACCAAAGCCACCTAGACTTTTACTATTATTAGAGGTAAAGCTAGTTCATACAGTCAAATCTAAGAGTTGGTTCAAATAGGGAAGAAACTGGGAAAGCTGTTGCATGAACCTAGGACTTGGTTCTAAGAGGAAACAGGGGAAAGTAGTAGATACTGGCTACCCAACGGGTCTATTGGTTGAAAAGGCAAAGAAAACATGGTGAATGGCGAAGGGTGGGGGGAAGTGGACCTGTCTCTTGGTTGAAAAAGGAAAGAAAGTGAGGGGTGTTGGGGGACAACGCAAATGAGAATGAGAAGGTCTAGATTTCCTGTGCTCACATAGGGGAATGTCGCCGAGGAGATAAAAAATGGGACAAATGGAGACATGCTGCCTGAGTGTTTGCCGCTCTCGGCAACCACATCTGCCTCACCACTTTATGCCCCTGCTGTCCCTACGTCCATATCACTACCGTTAATGTAAAATCACATGAAGCATTAAGCAATGCCACCTAATGTCACTATAAGTAATGGTCTAGTGCCATCAATAAATTGAAGCAATGCCACCACCATTTTATGAAATGCTTCCGTCTTGCTTTATTTCCCATGAATTGTGTTTTTCAGTTACACTTAAATCTCACACCGCTAACATTGCTTCATCCTAGTGGAACTGGACAAATTTGATTGCATATTTACTAACCATGTGCTACTCTCATGACAGTAATACTAATGCTATTGTTCTAGATGTTATTCTAGTGGCAGTATTGATGTAATGTGATGCTACTTACTTAAGGGCACTTTCATACTGTCCATCTATTTCCAATTATAACACAATTGATGCTGCTGGTAATCATACACCACTACAAATATATGTCACTGTTTAAATAGCCGTATTTCGTATTTGCGCAAACAGGGATGTCTGTCTCCATATCATTTCTATCTGCGCAATCAAAAGTACACACCTTAGTTTTAGGACAACTGCACAAAATGAGATGGCTATTCCTAGTTGTCGTCCTCTAGCCACCAGCGGTCCAGGTATTCCTACATTGGTAGTAACTAGGTAGAATGACCAACGCAATCTAAAAGAAGCTGATTCGTACGTTTTACTTCCTGATTGCAATGCAGGGACGAGCGAAAACAACAGAATCCTAGTCCGAAATGCACTTTCTACGAGTTCATCCATGGACCAAGGACTAGCTGGTATGGCTGCATGGAGGTTTTTGGGACAGGTGGGTGGACAAGAGGCATTATGGTCTGCTTATTTCTACAAATAGCGGTGCTTCAATTTAGTGGAATGCACAAGAATTTCAGCTGGTCAGTACACTACATGGTTCAGTTCAGCATTCCAGCTAAGAACACAATTATAATTGGTTATTTTGGAATGAGAGAACCTAACACTGGATGGTGGCAACAAGAAAAAACCCAGAGTGAACTCCAGGAATTTTAAGCATGCAGGGAGGCCCTTTACTCAGAGAAGCCTTGCTTGTTTTTTCCTGATTTGTAAACCTTCTCACAGCTTTGTCTTTTGCT
The DNA here is from genome assembly GCF_003073215.2 of Triticum urartu. Classification (NCBI taxonomy): domain Eukaryota; kingdom Viridiplantae; phylum Streptophyta; class Magnoliopsida; order Poales; family Poaceae; genus Triticum; species Triticum urartu. Next base: position 367,583,914 of record NC_053023.1, on the reverse strand, counting down.
ATGAACTAGTATATGTTTGTTATGTTCTATGAATCATTGAGATGTATAAAATTACTTAACTTATGCTTTTCAACTTTTTTATGAAGCCGAGTTTAATGTGAGTGTTCCACATGAACGCTGGAGCGTGTGAACGTTTGGAATTTACATTGTGGCCTCAGTTAACTAAATGAACCACTGTAACAAGATACATAGTTGCTTATATGTCAGACAGCAAATTATTGATTGTTAGTTGGTCGATAGCCTAGTGTTGAAGCGAGCTGAGCGAATGTGTCGTGTTTTGCACAACTGCTTACAAGTGTGCTAGCACCAGCAGTGTTTACAAGTACTTATGTATACATGAGTGCACATTTCTCGAACGAGTACTCTAGTTCATCAAACAGACACTGCTCGTATGATAAACCGTGACAACTTATGTCTTACCATGCCATATTCATGAAAAAACTAGTGAGGACGCATCCGTTTCGACAACAATTACGATGGTTCTCACATGATTCACGGGCACACAAAAGTAGCGGCACCTCCCATAGACGGATTCAAACAGAGTACTAGCCCAGAGGGCTTGATAATAGGAAAGGTTCAGATAAGTAGACACAGTCCAAACTAGTATTAAACACTAGTTGGGGCAACTATTTCATGCCCTGATCTAATTTGGGCTGGACACAAGACGTACCTTGCCATGAACATCATCGAGGACGTCCGGCAGCAGCTCAATTCTGTGAACCTTCATGAAGATAACCTTGTGGCCTTGCCACTCATAAACTTGTTTATGGAGGCATGCCACGTCATCTTCCTGCGTAAGCTTGACAAGAACAATATGCCTCACAAACGAAGGAGTAGCTTTGAACTTCGTGTGCTTTAGTACACCCTGGACAACACGCCTGACAACAGTGAGGCTGGAATACAAGTCGACATCGGTATAAGTGCAAATGGCTTCCAAGATCCAACAGCCTAAGAACTCTATTTTCCCAGTGCGTTTATTCAGGTCATCCGCCTCATAGTGACTGACATGTACAACCACACTATCCTTGTCTACATCAAGGCTCTAATTGAAACAGAAACAAATTCTGAATTACTTTCCAGTACAGGAAACACAAGTTATTTAAACCACTATGTATAGCATGGCATCGAAGCTAATAAAATTTTGCATTATTCATCACCACATACTTAGATGAAAAACCACAATCGAGATTGGCAAAGAAGAAAATCACATTGGGTAGCTCAGCAGGGGAGGACACATCCTCGAAGGGGGAAAAATGCTCTTGTTGAGCCAAGGGGTTGTAACCTCAAACGGGGCGTTGATCATCTTAGTAGTGGCCGTGAGCGTATCTGGGGTCGGCTCGGTGGCTGCCTCCATCTTCTTGGAGCTCTTTGTCTCGTGCGGATCAGCCTCCCACGTCTGCTCCAATATCGGCATGTCAGGACCCCGATCCTAAGTCACCCCGATCTAGCATGTAACACTTCATATCACTTTGCGGCCTCACGCACGGTATTCCCACGGGTGCCACCTTACCTGGCCCGGGACCGTTTGCGCCTTTTGGCTCACGTATATGATAATTTCGCTAGCATCCATATGATAGAGAACCCGGGCCCACATGGCTAGTCGTGAACCCAAAGCGGCACCAACCTATGGGGACAGGCATACATGAATCACATCGAGCATGTCGGTCAGCAGCGTGTGAATCCGGACTGTAGCACTAGGCTAACAGGACTCCGGGGAACCCGGGCTGTAGCAGGCTAGGCAGGACTCCGGATGTCACCGCGTAACATTTCCCCGAAGGGACAGACACAGGAACGAAGTGAAACACATGCCGGCCAGTCAAGTGTCCTAAGCAGTAGTGCTGGGCTAGCAGGACTCCGGTGAACCGGGCTGTAGCAGACTACTATGGCTCATGGAAGCACTAGACTACATTTCTCCATAAGAGAGGCTGCCAAGGATAAACAACTAGATTGTCGGATCCCACACATAACAAGCATTTCAATCATACACACAATATGCTCGATATGTGTAAATACAATATGGCATCACAACACAACTCTACAACTCAAGTATTTATTCATTAGGCTCCGAGGAGCGAGAAAATACAAACATGAGTCTCATGACCCAACAATCATAGCATACAAATCAAAGCACATGCGGAAGCTTAACATGTCTGAGTACAGACATGTACAAATGAAAAAGGCTAAGAAGCCTGACTAACTACCAGATCCTGCCGAGGGCACAAGATCGTAGCTGAGGTATCAAGCTAAACTTCAAAGTCCATGCGAAACTACTAGCGAGACTGAAGTCTCTCTGCAAAACATAAATTAAGCAAACGTGAGTACAAAAGTACTCAGCAAGACTTACATCAGAACTAGCTACATATGCATCGGTATCAACAAAGAGGGGTGGTGGAGTTTAACTGCAGCAAGCCAGCTTTGACTCGGTGGCTATCTTAAACTACGACTGCAAGTAACTTTTTGAGGTGGCGCACACGAGTCCACATATTCACCATTCAATACACCACTATGGATCCGCTCCCGTCTCCCTACGAGAACGCCATCCATAGCACTCACGCTTATCTTGCGCATTTTAGAGTATCCACTTTCACTTGTCTATGAACTATTATAGGCAACCCAGAAGTCCTTTACCACGGACGCGGCAATTCGAATAGTTATATACCCTGCAGGGGTGTACTTCGTCACACATGTTTCCACCACTTAGCGTCTGCACACGACATGTGCTCGGCAGACTTCAAGCGAAAGCCGACGTGGGTGTAGACTACGACCTGACTAACCGCACAAGTCTCTAGTCCAGGTTTATCGCCTATTCGGGTTCCATCCGCGAGGAGATCCGGCTGGAGTTTTGCTCACAGCCCCAAACGATGTGTGCAGGGTTCCCAAGACACCAAACGGGCGCCCGGTACACCGTGCCATGGTGTATCTACCGCATCATAGCCCACCCCTAGGGTCAGCGCTACGCACGGCCGCCAACACATGTCCTATAGACACCAGAAACTAGTTGCAACTCCTGGACAGAGGACGAGAGGGGTCAGTAAGTCGAGCGGGGTCATATTTCAGGGCCCAATGTGTGGTAGTAGCTGTTTCATGGATCACAAACACAGAACTCAGTTCCTGAGAACGGTTTCAATGAGACAACCCACCATGTACTCCTACATGGCCTCTCACCGCTACCTTTACCAAATCGTGTTCACACACTTAGCTCACACACAGTAGGACATGTTCATAACTTTCCAATTCATCCCCGATGAATCAGACCTGACACAACTCTAAGCAATAGCAGGCATGACAAGCAAACATGAATGAGTAGGCACATCAGGGCTCAAACAACTCCTACTCATGCTAGTGGGTTTCATCTATTTACTGTGGCAATGACAGGTCATGCAAAGGAAAGGGGTTCAACTACCACAGCATGTAACAGTTGAATCGTTGTTGTCCTAATGCAGTAAAAGAGAGCAGGAGCGAGAGAGTGGTTTGTACCGGAATGAGCAAGGGGGTTTTGCTTGCCTGGCACTTCTGAAGATAATATAGTTCTTCATCGGTGTCATCGAACTCATCATTGGAACCACGTCTATCGAGAGGGAACAAATACCGGCAAACAAAGAGGAACACAATCAATGCAATGCAACAATTATGATGCATGATAATGTCATGGCAATATGCTGTTGATTGAGCTAATGCAACTAGCAACCATATTAAATGAAGTTGGTTTGAACCAAGGGTTCAAATTCAAACTCCATATGTGCTTATTTAAATGTCAATTATGCAAATTTCCATGTACAGCAACCCTAGGTTGTTCAAAAATGTATGCAAATGCCATAAACAGATTCCTTGAATTTTTCTGATAACTTTTCATATATAATTTATTTCATTTGGAGTTACGGTTGAATTACTATGAATTTTTGAAGTTTGCAACATTTTCTGGAATTTCCTATATAAGAGTAAATCCAGAAAATGAGTTACTGCGTCAGCATGACGTCACTGTGATGTCAGCGGTCAACGGGCGCGGTCCAGGTCAACCCCGACCAGTGGGACCCACTGGTCAGTGGTTAGTTAACTAACTAAATTTAGTTAGCGTTAACTAATATTAATCCTGGTTTAGTTAGTGCCCTGGGGCCCACACGTTAGTGACCCAGGGGGTCAACCTGGGCCCACCGGGTCAACGGTCAGCGGTCAAACTTGCCGGCGTCTAGCCGCCGGCGAGTCCAGACGCGGCGGAGCGGCGCGGGATTCGCCTACAGGGCGCCGTTTGGCGCGCGGAGCACAGCTACGGGATGCGGACGCTCGTCCGCATCCAACCGTGGTGGTGGCGCGGCCGGGGAGTGGCCGGAGAAGCGCCGGCGATGAGCTCGGTGGCGGCCGAAGCTCGATCGAGCTCGAGCTCGTTGCTGCAGTGGCCTAGGCGGGGCGGCGCTAGCACCTACAGCTCCTACGCGATGCGGGGAGTGCAATGAGCTCAAGCCTGGGACCATATGGTCACCGGAGCACCACCGGCGACGAGCGCAGGCGGCGGCGCGTGCGGGTGAGCGCGGTGCAGTCGCTACGACGCACGGGGAAAGAAAAGAAGAGGATGGGGGAGGTCAGTGGCTCACTGCGAGTGCAGGGGAGCGAGCGGCGAGCTCGGGGAGGGGCTGGTGAGGTCGTGCGGCCGCCGGCGATCTCGGAGCAGAGGCGGCGAAGACGGCGGGGCAGAGGGTGATGCAGGGCGTCCGGCGTCGGGCGGCTCGGTGAGGAGGAGGAGGAGAGGGACTAGGTGGAGCTCGTGGGCAGCTCTAGGGGGCGAGGGAGAGGCAGTGTCGTCGACTACGGCGGCGGCGGCTTACGGGCGTGTCGGCCTAGTGGGAGAGGAACGAGGGAGAGGGCAGAGGAGGGGAGAGTTCGATCCGAACGGGTCTGGGGGGTGGCGTGGCGCTACGGAAGGCTCAGGGCGCTTCGGGGAAGCAGGAGGTGGCTCGCGCGTGGACGCGCGTGGCGAGCACGCGCCTTCGTCCTCCTGGCAGGGGAGGAAGATGACGGGGAGGAGGCCAGTGGGCTGGGCCAGCGAGCTGGGCCGGCCAGGCAAGTGGCCCAGGTAGGTCCTTCTCTCTCTCTCTCTTTCTTTTATTTCTATTTTTCTTTTGTTCTGTAAGTTTGTGGCATTACTAATAATATCTAGGCACTTTCAAAAATCACCAAACTGTGCATGCCCAATGTTTAGAATATATCAAACATGGAACATTTTGGTTTGGGATTATTTGGGCATTTTAAATATTTTATAGTGTTTAAGTGCCCAAATTCAAATACAATAAGATTTAATTCAAAAATCCAGAATGGCCTAGAAATATGTGCATGACTTTTGGCAGAGGTTTTCACCTTTAACAAAAATCATGAACTTTTCTAAAGGGCAATTGGGATCATTGAAAATATTTTTTTATTGAACCTAGTTGAATTCATTTGGTGCTAGGGTTTCAACAATCCCCATTTCAAGTTTCATGAAATTTAAACATGATGCATGGATGTAAAGCCACTAGTTACAAGCAAACTCTAGGGTTGTGACAACTCACCCCACTAAACAAGAATCTCGTCCCGAGATTCAAGACGTGAGGTAAGAAGACAGAGGGAGCACAAGCTAACATGGTCTTCACGATCCAGGTTGCACTTGATATGAACGTTGATCCGATCACCATCATTGTCTTGATGTCTTGCCCCGAGAACTCCAACTAACATGACAACAAGAGGGAAAAGAAACTCTAGAAGGATCGATCTTCTCAAAGATCGAGCAGCTCAGGATTAACTCACGGAATGAGACATAGATACATCTCACGAGCTGAGACACGTATCACACATTAGGAGTGATGGAAAGAGGTAGATGACAAGGTTTTACTGGGTAGGCAGAAATCTCACGCTGAAGAGGGTGGGCAAAATCTCAAGATAGTGATGAAATAATTGCCATGATTTCATAATGGGGCCCCTTAGGGGAGGTGACTCGCAGAAATATTCCCTTAAGTGGCAAAAATAATTACTTTTGATCCATAGATCATTGAGACTCTCTATACCAACCTAAGGCAATTCACAAACGATCCTTTGACGGAGTTCGAGAGAACGACATACTCGGGCTAGAATGGATGATGTGGACTACCTTGTTGAAGAAAACGCGATGGATGATTTGCTTATCATCGAAAATGGATGGAACCCATGGTAGGACCACTTTGAAGATGATCCTAATCAGTAATTACTGAGAAGGGTAGTCCGTAGTAGGATGACACAATGGCGGTGCAAGCTGGGAACAAAATGCAAATGCTGGGAATGATTCTAGTAACTGGGAAGAGACCCAACAGTAGGGAGTGAGCCCACTGTTTGGAAAGGTTATAACATACCCGAGGAAACCGAGAGCACAAGGATCCCTAAGGAGCAACTTCTGGAATGAGTCGCACGAAATCTCCATTGAGGAAAATAGTCAAATAGCTCAATCAAGATACTACAATGATAGATCTTCCGGCTAGCTGTGTCGGTCAGAACATCAACCTTGTTGGGACCTACATCATAGGTCTTGGAAAAGTTTCAACCATCATATCTGTCGGAGATTCAAATCCGGTTGATAACGGGATAAGACTCATCAAGTCTAGGAAGAGAAATGAAGGTCTACAACACAAATCGACGAAATGACGTTGCGAGATTCTCGGGGAGTGAACTACGATAGCAAGCTCCAAAATATGAATTGGTTCTGCTACACACCGGTGAACACACTGTCCTAGACAAGCATGACCACATGGTAGTCTTATAATAAACACTACCGAGTTCAGATGGGGAACCATCATCGAGGATGTCGAAGTCCTTGTATAAGTCTTGCTCTTAAGAAGGAACTTCTTCTCCTTGAACAAACCAATCAGTGGCTTGGTGTGCTAGGAACACATATGGAGTGGAGGTAATTAATCTACCAAACCATAGAATACTTCGCACGTATGCATGACTGATTTGGGATGATTCCAAGGGAAACAAAACAAACCTTTCTCAAATTCATGGCGGCAACTTGCACCAAATGCATGTGAACCGGAGAAGGTCACTTCTTTCATCCAACATATGCTTCATGAACGGGACACGAAGGCATTGCTTACAAGTTTTCAACACTAGGTTGATGTTCAACATGAATCATGGGGGAGACAAAATGCTGCTGATGGGCTCAACAGCAACTCATAGGAATTTCCATATCACTGGACTTCCACCATCATGTGAGCACGGTGATAGCATTGGTCAGACCAAAGAATGTATTGGTGTATGCTCGAGGGATCAACCACGAGGAAGACAACATCATGAGAATCGTTGGTTCTGATTTGACTTGACGATAGCCCATACTCAAGTCAAAGTTTTGACAAGGAAATAGATCCAACAACTGATCACGAGGGCCAATCAATGGAGATATCATCTTTCTTCAACACACACACGCACAAAAGATATCCCTTAACATGAACTAAGTCAGACAAGCTTTTATCTTCCAACTCTCCAAGTTGTTGTTTAGCTTAACCAACTAGCTCAGGGTATCCGACACAGATTCTTGGAGAAAGCGTGGCTTACAAGAAAACCAATTTGAACATGAGCTCAACATAACAGTCGGGAAAACAACCTGGTGATACTTCTGAGAAGATATTCGAAAAATCACGAACCACCGATATGTTACTAAACTCGAGAACATTCTTGCTTTTCAGGGCAAGACGATGGGACCAAGAGAGTGATGGATTGCCAAAATCCTATCTCAGTGGTCGATGAGTGCACCCGGAGATATGGACTAGGTAGCACGATCAATCTTAGGATGATGATTCAATAACCAACACGCTAAGGATAAAATTGTTGTCCATTAGCTACCAGGCAACGGAGTTGCTAGTAGTATTCATTTCACACATCATAATTCACTCGTCGTCATTCCGGTTGCAACAACCTGGGGACCGAGGAATGAAAAATGATGGCGAGAAGTACCACTGTATCAAGAGTTCATAGGATGGTGTGCAATTGCCATGACAATCTTGATATAAAGATGGTAATACTCCAAGGTAGAACAGAATCAAAAGCTGGATTGGCATTTTGATCTGCGGAATACAACTGCTTTGACCCAATCCGAGATATGGATGAGGTACTGGAGTTTATTTCTCCTAGTCATTCCGAAATAGAATGGCTTGACAGACCACAAGAATAATTAGGCATCGATGAACGAATGCACACATACTCTTGACTATCAATAGATAGACGAGGGCTTTATTTCTCACCGACCTGCTATCTGCTACCTTTACACTGTACTAATTGTGCACACACTTCACCAATACTCACACTATTGTTTGGTATTTCAGACTTTGACGCAGTGTTGATGAATGCAGAAAAGAAAAGACAGAAGTCGCTCCAGTGTAATTCGAAGATAAGCACTAAGCGTTTCAGCGCTCTAATGGGTGCAGTGTCAGCAGTTGGAGACAGTAAACGTAGCTCTGCAGTTGATGATCTCAATTGCCACACACAACCATCTCAGGTGCTTGCTTTAACTTCGCGCTATCAAATGTGGTTGCATGTTGCATATGGTGTCTAGCTTGTATTGCTTCCAATTTGGTTAAATTGCATCTGCTTAATTTACACATTATACCTTTGATAATGATATGCCTTCCTATTTTTGATACATACTACATATGTCTATTAACCATGTTCGTACATCAAACTAATGCTATTTTGTATCCCTCATCAATCACTTATGATGAGACAGTCACCCGAGTGGGTTACTGTGAGACGCCCTACTCATTTGAAGAGTGCAGTGTCATCCTCCCCACATGATTCTCAAGAAACAACAAGGCTAAATGAAGATAGTCAATGTAGCTCTCTAGTTGATCACTGCAATTCCCCCACACCACCATCGCAAGTGCTTGCTCTTACTTGGCAGTGTGATATGTGGTTGCATGTTGCATATGGTGCCTACCTTGTAATGCTTCTAATTAGGGTAAATTGCATCTGCTTAGTTAACACATTATACCTGTGAATATGACATGCCTTCGTGTTTTTGGTACATAATGCGTCTTTCTATTAACCATGTTCTTACATCAAACTACTTTTCTTGTGTATCCCTCATCAATGCTCCTAATTTGTTAAATTGCATCTCCTTAGCTTACACATTATACATGTGAATATGACACGCCTTCCTGTTTTTGGTACATACTACATCTGCCTATCACACCATGTTCTTACATCAAACTAATGTTCTTGTGTATCCTGCGTCTATCGCTTATGATGAGACAATCACGCGCCTGGGTTAATATGAGACACAATACTCTTATAAAGAATGAAATTTCATCCTCTCCACATGATTCTCAAGAAACAGCAAACCTAAATGACGATATTGAACGTAGCTCTGTACCTGAAGACCGCACTTACCCTACACCACCATCACAGGTGCTTGCTCTAACTTTGCATTATGATGGCCTTTTGTTGTATGGTTGGAATTTATTTTATTGTGATACAACATTTATGATGCTGCCTCAGGCTGCAGTAATTACGACGCTATTTTTGTATAGTGTAGGTTTATCTTAGTAATGTATTCGGCCAAAAGCTTCGTAGGAGCCCAACATGCCAACATTCGTCGGGCCCATTCCAATTGGGCTAAAAACGATTACGGGCCGAGATTGGCATGTAGCCCACTAAAAATATCTGGGCCTAAATCAGCATAAGCTTTCATATTTTTCTAGTAGGTATGTGCCCATAGTGGGCCTTTAACAGGCCTAAACATAATTTGGGCCCTCAGTAAAAATAGGCCGTTTACAGGTGTAAATATCTCGAGCCCATAAAAAACATGGGCCTTTAATAAACCAAAAGTGAGATTGGGCCCTGATTCTGCCAAATAACCCACTAGACTTAGCAGGCCGAAATGGTGGCCCATTTACGATGCGGATCTTTGACAGGCCGAAATTCGGACGGGCCGTAAATGTGCCGACCTAATACACGGGCCTTTAACAGGCCGGAACTTCGGTCGGGCTAGTTATCGTCATTTTTATATGGGCCGTTAATGGGCCCGATATGACGTTGGGCCACATATGGCCCATGGTTTACGTCTGGCGTTAACAGGCCGAAAATGACAACAGGCCGAAAGTGGCCCAAAGCTATAGTGGGCCTCTAACAGGCCGAATGTCAGACATGGCCGAATATGACCCAAATCCTTCACGATCGTTTATGGGTCAAAAGTTTTGATGGCCTGTAAATGGGCCCAAATGAAGCCGGACCTTTAACAGGCCGGAAATACACCGGGCCATAATTCGGCCCAATTACTTAGTGGACTGTTAACGGGCTAGAAGTGACCATGGGCCGCGTTGATGACAAGTTTAGGACAGGCCATTGACGGGCCGATTTGACAGAGAATGTTGGGCCTTTAGCTGGGCTGGCCCATTATGGTCTGCAGAATCTTGTGGGCCTTTAGCTGGGCCGGCCCATTGTGGTCTGCAAAATCTTGTGGGCCTTTAGCTGGGCCGGCCCATTATGGTCTGCAAAATCGTGTGGGCCTTTAGCTGGGCTGGCCCATTATGGTCCGCTAAATTTTGTGGGCCTTTAGCTGGGCCAGCCCATTATGGTCCGCTAAATCTTATGGGCCTTCGGTTGGGCCGGCCCATTTAAACTTTGTGGTCCACTTTTGGGCCAGTCCACGTGTCAACATATCATAGGCCCATCTCGACCGTTGGATGAGTGACACCTGTGCCAACACGGAGCTGACGCGTGGATCCGTCAGCCAATGAGAATTTTACATGTGGAAAATCGGCATTGGTCGTGGCTGTTAACGGGTTATCAGATCCAAAATCCGACCCGATAGCTTAACGGCGTTCCGTTACGGTGGATGCCACGTGTCAGTCACCCTTGACGAAAGCACTTCTGTGACGCGCGATTTATCATCATGGAAGTGGACACTTCCGTGATGATAATTTTGGCAATGTCATGGAACACTTCTACGATAGCGCAGGTATGACTATCTTGATTCTGTCATAAATTTGTCATGGATGTACATGCATGACAGAAAACGCGACCTACTGTGACAAACACGTATCATCACGGAAGTGTATTTTTTTGTAGTGGTTGTTGGGCCTCCAAGTGCATAGGTTTGTAGGACAGTAGCAAATTTCCCTCAAGTGGATGACCTAAGGTTTATCAATCCGTGGGAGGCATAGGATGAAGATGGTCTCTCTCAAGCAACCCTGCAACCATATAACAAAGGGTCTCTTGTGTCCCCAACACATCCAATACAATGGAAAATTGTATAGGTGCACTAGTTCAGCGAAGAGATGGTGATACAAGTGCAATATGGATAGTAGATAATGGTTTTTGTAATCTGAAAATATAAAAACAGCAAGGTAGCAAGTGGTAAAAGTGAGCACAAACGGTATTGCAATGCTAGGAAACAAGGCCTAGGGTTCATACTTTCACTAGTGCAAGTTCTCTCAACAACAAAACATAATTGGATCATATAACTATCCCTCAACATGCAACAAAGAGTCACTCCAAAGTCACTAATAGTGGAGAACAAACGAAGAGATTATTGTAGGGTGCGAAACCACCTCAAAGTTATTCTTTCCGATCAATCCGTTGGGCTATTCCTATAAGTGTCACAAACCGCCCTAGAGTTCGTAGTAAAATAACACCATAAGATGCAAATCAACCAAAACCCTAATGTCACCTAGATACTCCAATGTCACCTCAAGTATCTGTGGGTATGATTATATGATATGCATCACACAATCTCAGATTCATCTATTCAACCAACACAAAGAACTTCAAAGGGTGCCCCAAAGTTTCTACCGTGGAGTCAAGACGAAAACGTTTGCCAACCCCTATGCATAAGTTCACGAGGTCACGGAACTCGCAAGTTGATCACCAAAACATACATCAAGTGGATCACGTGATACCTCATTGTCACCATAGATAAGCACATGCAAGAGATACATCAAGTGTTCTCAAATCCTTAAAGACTCAATCTGATAAGATAACTTCAAAGGGAAAACTCAATTCATCACAAGAGAGTATAGGGGGAGAAACATCATAAGATCCAACTATAATAGCAAAGCTCCCGATACATCAAGATCGTACCACCTCAAGAACACGAGAGAGAGAGAGAGAGAGATCAAACACATAGCTACTGGTACATACCCTCGGGCCCGAGGGTGAACTACTCTCTCCTCGTCATGGAGAGCGCCGGGATGATGAAGATGTCCACCGGAGAGGGATTCCCCCCCTCCGGCAGGGTGCCAGAATGGGACTAGAATGGTTTTCGGTGGCTACGGAGGCTTTTGGTGGCGGAACTCCCGATCTAGGTTATTTTCTGGAGGTTTCTGTATTTATAGGATTTTTTGGCGTAGGTCTCACGTCAAGAAGGTGCCCGAGTCGTCCACGAGGCAGGCCCACACGCCCGGGGGTGGGCGCGCCCCCCACCCTCGTGGACAGCCCGGGACTCTTCTGTCCCAACTCTTTTACTCCGGGGTCTTCTTTTGGTCCATAAAAATCGTCAAAAATTGGCACGTCAATTGGACTCCGTTTGGTATTCCTTTTCTGTAATACTCAAAAACAAGGAAAAAAACAGAAACTGGCACTAGGCTCTGGGTTAATAGGTTAGTCCGAAAAATCATATAAAATAGCATATAAATGTATATAAAACATCCAAGGTTGATAATATAGTAGCATGGAACAATCAAAAATTATAGATATGTTGGAGACGTATCAGTGCACTGGATTGAAATGCATCACATGAGGGATGATAGACACCGTGCTTACTTTGGTGAGGCTCTGGACCTCGTGGAGCAGTTTGGCATTGAGCACGTGATCTCATTCTATTTGGATTATGACCCTGAGATTGTGGCCCAGTTCTTTGCCTCGGTCCACTTCCATACTGATGAGGAACGGTAAATGACCTGGATGACCAACGAACAGCGGATGACTGCTACATGGAAGGACTTCATGGATTTGCTTCAGGTTCCTGATGAGGGGCTCAACACACCCATTGGTGTACGCCCTCATACCAATTCCAAGTCAGCCAACAAGAACAAGCTTCAGCCCTACCATGTTGAGAAGTTGCTTCCCAGTGGCAAGAAGGCATGGGTGCTGAACCCCTTCCTCGACATCATGTATCGCGTCTTCCGCAACTCTCTTTTTCCCCGCATTGGTGACAAGGACAAAGTGCTCCCCGCATTGGTGACAAGGACAAAGTGCATTCCTGTCTTGTGGATATGATGCTCATTTGTGAGGAGGCGCGTCTCTCTCAGACTCAACCACTTGATGTCTCACATATCATGTGGTGCGAGCTTCGGTTTGCGGTGTTCACCCGTAAGGTACCCATCTATGGACCTTACCTGTTTCTGTTAATGTCGGAGTAATGGGCCACGGGTAGCCTAACCCGAGCCCCCGAGCCTTTGAAGACAACGGGGCCGGCTGCGCCCCTCAAAGACGTCAAGATAAAGACTCCGCCTTCTGGCGGCCGGTTGGCCAAGTGGCTGACTGGTCGAAGGCGGCCGAATTCCGGAGGGCGGCATCCCGATGGGCTGACTCCTAGAGAGTGGCCTCCAAAGAGGCCGGCTCCTAGCAGTCGGCCCGTGGCGCCCTCAAAGTCTGCGCCCTCATCAAAGAGACAAGACGGGGTATGGCTACAGTGCAAGCCTTCCCCCTGAATCCAGGGACTGGCGTGGCCACAGTGCCCCGTACAGGCGGAGATCTCCGCACGACGCGACACTGTTGCATCTCCCCCCATACGTCACAATTGACAGGCGGAGTCCTGTTCCCATGAAGGCCTGTCAGGTACAGCTTGCAGATGGCGGGCCCTACCTAGCAGCCAGAGCCCTGAAGACGGAGGAGGCTGGGGCAGCCGGACCTCGGAGGAGCCGGCTACCAGCAAGCGGCCAATCCCTCCCTCAGGCCCCATACGCAATCAACCAGATGAGACACGGAGTGGCAACAGTGATCGCCCACCAGGCAGCGGGACTATAGCCACGCTTCCCTGACCAAGCCCGCGTCATTAGCGTTACGGCTACAGTGATCAGCAGCCGGCAAGACTAGCAAGCGGCGGGAGCGGCTTGTCGGCTCCGTACCAGACTAGACGCGGGGCCCACAAGGCGGCGGACACCAGCTGTCGGCAAAGAGGTCAGCGACCAGAGAGAATGACAACCAGTCCCTACGCCCGGCCAGATTACCATTGTACCCCTGGGGGTAGGCCTATATAAACCCCCCAGGGCACCCATGCAAAGGGTTCGGCCCTGTCAGGACTAGACTCATACCTAGAGGAGGAGAGAGCGAGCCTGCCTTCTTCCACCTCTAGCAAACAGCTCGAGGAGCACCATTGTACCATTTCACATTAGTGATCATGCGGAGACCCCGCAGAGCAGGACTAGGGGTGTTATCTCCTAGGAGAGCCCCGAACCTGGGAAAAGTACGCTGGCGTTCGTGTCTACGCCTCATCCCACTTCCAGGCACCGACGACGTTCTACTCGCTCCCACGATGATAAGCTATCCTTTGGCCTATGTCGCACCCAACCCCTGACATTTGGCTCCCACCGTGGGGCGAGGTGCACCATCTCCCGGAGACCTGTTCTGGACGGGAACCCTGTTCCTTCTTAGCAAGCGCAGCCAGCCCGGCATGCTGGACGGCGTCTGCGTCGAGGCGCTGCACGATGCGGAGATCGCCTGCGCAGCGAGCTGCCTCGCCGATCTTGGTGGCGAGATTCGCCTCTCCGACGAGCCCGCGTATGACGCGGGCACCAATGGCACCGAAGGCCGCCTCATGGGCCTCCTCGATCAGCTCCACGTCGCCAGCGAGCCTGCTGCTGACTTGGAGTTGGTTGGCTCCACCAACCCGATGTTGGTTGACTCCAACACGGCTTCGCTCGACACGTTCCCCTCCAATGTGGTGGTCTACGATGAGCCGCTTCCTCATGCGAACAGCGTTGGCAGCACTGTCACGGAGGTGCTCGTGATCAGCCACGGCGAGCACTCTGGCGGGGGCGGTCAGGACCCGTTGCAGACGGCAATGAAAGACTTGGCTGCGCCAATCCCGGAAGACACCGACGCTGAGACGTTGGAAGCGCGCCGCGTCCAGCTCGTCAAGAGCACCGGTCGGCTGGCCAGCATGAGACGCCTTTCGGAGGCCTACCAGCGGGAGATGGACCGTGCTGTAGGCGGCACTCCGGCTCCTGGTGGGCCTAGCCACGTTGGCTTGATCAGGCAGCGTGGCGCAGCCATCGCCAGCATGTTCGGGACAGACCGTCCCGTCTATGCCACGCCTGCGGAGAACATACGAGCTGCCTAGGCGGCAACAGACGAGCTAGACAAGCTCGAGGGCGACGAGCGTCACCACATGACGGAGCGAGTTCAGCAGCTCCTTGACGCGGCTGCTGAGCAGCATGATGTCGGGTGCCGCACTGAAGCGCCCAACCGGCGAAACAATGACCCACCACCTCGCCGAGACCAAGGCGCGACATCCCGGACGCCGACTGGTGGCGTCCATGATATAAGAGACAAGGAGCCAGCTGCCAGCCGCAGCCGGACTCACATCACCATCGAGCGCGACCAAGACGGACGCCCAAGGGCAGTGCGACGGCGAGACGACTACCCGCCGCCTCCTCCCCGCAGGGAGAGGTGCATCTCCCCGCCGCCTTTTGACCACCCATCACTCGGCGACCGCCTTGGCCGCCGAGAAGGAATCGGAGAAAATGATGCCCACCACCGGATCGACCACCTTAATCGGTCTCAGGCGCTAGGAGAGGAAGACGAGCTAGGTCCGCCTTGTTTTGGCCCCCGCATCCGAGATGAGCCCTTTCCCAAAGGGTTAACTCTCCCAAGAGATACCCCCAAGTACACCAGCTCCGTGAAGCCGGAGGACTGGCTGGTCGACTACTCCACAGCTGTCAGCATCGCCAATGGCAACAAGCGCGTTGCCATGAAGTACGTCCCCCTCATGCTCCAGGGCACGGCCCGGACATGGCTGAACAGCCTGAAGCCCCGCAGCGTCAACAGCTGGGTTGACTTTACTGAAGCATTCATCCGCAACTTCACCAACACATACAAGCGGCCGCCCAAGCCTCGCCAGCTCTCCCTGTGCGTCCAAGGCCCCAATGAGTCGACCCGCGACTATCTCACACGCTGGGCCGAGCTACGCAACTATTGCGAGGGCGTGCACGAGGTGCAGGCCATCGAGTACTTCACTACTGGGTGCCGAGAGGGCACCCTCATCAAGCACAGGCTCCTCTACGACGAGCCAGCGACCCTTGACGAGCTGCTAATCATAGCATACAAGTATGCCACAGCCGACTCCTCCATGAAGGCGGAAATTCAAGCCAACGCGTCGGGCAAGGTGGCTCCCCAAGCCCCTCGGACCCCGGCTGGCGACGCCAGTCGGCGGCGGCAGCCGAACGACAGCAAGCGCAAGGCCGCGCAGCCGGCTTCCACAAGCCGGCAGGTGGCGGCAGTTGAAGATCGACAACCAGAAGGGCAGCCTCATCCCAAGCGTCAGAAGGGCGGCAAGCCTAACTGGCTGCCCGCCTTCTCGTACGAGCAGACTCTTGATGCCCCCTGCAAGTTCCAAAGCGGTGCGAAGCCATCCAATCACACCACTCGAAAGTGTCATTGGCTCACCGGGATTACCAAGGGTGACGGACTCCAGCCCGCTCCCCCTGTCGGCCCGCTGCCTCCTCCCCGGCAGCAGTCGGCGGCTCGGCCAGTCGGCATCGTGCAAGATGATTATCCCGAGGAGCATGGGGCCTACGTCGTGTTCACCAGCGTGGCCGACGATAGGCGTAGCAGACGGCAGCAACGGTTGGAAGTGAATGCAGTAGCATCAGAGACCCCCGAGTTCATGCATTGCTCAGAGAAACCCATTAGCTGGAGCAGAGCTGACCACCCGGAAGTGATGCCAAGCCCCGGCTCCTATGCCTTGGTGCTGGACGCCACGTTTGCCACAGAGAGGCGGGCTGCCCGTTTTTCCCGAGTCCTGATAGATGGCGGCAGCAGCATCAACATTCTGTACAAGGATACCATGGAGAAATTGGGAATCAAGCAGAGACACCTTCAGCCCAGTCGGACTGTTTTCCATGGCATAGTTCCTGGCCTTTCCTGCTCACCAATCGGCAAGACTCAGATAGATGTCCTCTTCGGGGACAAAACTCATTTCCGCCAAGAGCCAGTCTGGTTTGAAGTGGTGGACCTTGAGAGCCCTTATCACGCACCGCTTGGCCGGCCTGCCTTGGCCAAGTTCATGGCGGTCCCCCACTATGCTTACCTAAAGATCAAGATGCCAAGCTCTAAGGGAGTCCTGACCGTAGCAGGAGACTACAAGAAGTCGTCTGCCTGCACGGTGGAGAGCAGCCGGTTAGCCGAGTCCCTCATGATCACAGCAGAGAAACGGCTCCTTGACCGGGTTGTGGCAATGGTAGGCAAGCAGCCGGAAATATCACCTGACCCCAAGGAGTCGGAAGCTGAGGGCTCATTCAAGCCGGCCAAAGAAACAAAGAAGATACCTTTGGACCCGGAGCACCCGGAGAGCTCGTCGATTTCCTCCGTGAGAATCGGGACATCTTCGCATGGTCCCCCAAAGACATGCCAGGTGTACCGACGGATTTCGCCGAGCACAAGTTACACGTCCGATCTGATGCCAAGCCGGTCCGGCAGCCCTTGCACCGCCTATCAGAAAAGAAAAGAAGAGTTGTTGGAGAAGAGATAGCCCGGCTCCTGGCAGCCGGCTTCATCATGGAGGTGTTCTATCCAGAATGGTTAGCCAATCCAGTCCTAGTGTTGAAGAAGAACAAGCAGTGGTGCATGTGCATTGATTATACCAGCCTCAACAAAGCATGCCCCAAAGATCCATTTGCTCTGCCCAGAATCGACCAAGTGATCGACTCTACAGCCGGATGCGAGCTGTTGAGTTTTTTGGATGCATACTCCGGGTATCACCAGATCAAGCTGGACCCGACCGACAGAATGAAGACCGCCTTCATCACGCCATTTGGAGCCTTCTGCTACCTGACCATGACGTTCGGCTTGAGAAATGTCAACGCCACCTTTCAGTGTTGCATGCAGAAGTGTCTCCTCAAACAACTCGGTAGAAACGCTCATGTCTATGTGGACGATGTGGTGGTGAAGACAGAGAAGCGCGGGACGCTACTGGAGAATCTCAGGGAGACTTTCGAGAACTTGCACCGATTTTAGATCAAGCTCAACCCAGAGAATTGTGTCTTTGGGGTTCCAGCCAGCCAGCTTCTTGGCTTTATGGTCTCAGAGCGCGAGATAGAGTGCAACCCCGTAAAGATCAAGGCCATCGAAAGGATGGAAGTACCCACCTGACTGCTGGATGTGCAAAAATTTACCGGCTGCTTGGCGTCTATTAGCCGTTTCATCAGTCGGCTGGGCGAGAAGGCTCTTCCCCTGTACCAGCCCATGAAGAAGACCACCTTTTTTGAGTGGAATGACAAGGCGGACGAAGATTTTCTCTAGCTCAAGAAGATGTTGACCACCCCGCCTGTCTTGGCGGCCCCGACTACTAAGGAACCAATGCTCCTCTACATTGTCGCTACCAGTCGGGTGGTTAGCACAGTCGTAGTGGTGGAACGGAAGAAGAAGGCAAAGCCCTACCAATCCAGAGGTCGGTGTATTACCTAAGCGAAGTAATGTCCGCCTCCAAGAAGAACTACCCCCACTATCAGAAGATGTGTTATGGCGTGCACTTTGCTGCCAAGAGACTGAAGTCATACTTCCAAGAGCACCCAATCACTATGGTCTGCACAGCTCCGCTTGCTGAGATTATTGGAAGTCGAGATGCCTCGGGACGAGTGGACAAATGGGCCATAGATTTGGCCCCCTACACCATCTACTACCAGCCTCGCACCGCCATCAAGTCACAAGCACTGGCCGACTTCCTCGTCGATTGGGCCGAGACCCAGTACTTGCCGCCAGCGCCAGATTCCACCCATTGGCGGATGCATTTTGATGGTTCAAAAATGCGCACCGGTTTGGGAGCCGGCGTCGTTCTCACCTCCCCCAAGGGCGAAAAGCTTAGATATGCGCTGCAAATTCACTTTGCCGCCTCCAACAATGTTGTTGAATACGAAGCACTCATTCACGGGCTCTGGCTTGCCAAGGAACTCGGCATTCGCTGGATCCTGTGTTGCGGAGACTCTGATTTGGTGGTCCAGCAGTCATCAGGCGACTGGGATGCCAAGGATGCAAATATGGCTAGCTACCGCTTTCTCATACAGCAACTCAGTGGATACTTCAAAGGGTGCAAGTTCCTTCATGTGCCAAGAAATGACAATGAGCAAGCCGACGCCTTGGCACGAATCGGCTCCACCCGGCAAGCAATACCAACCGGTGTTGCCTTGCAACGACTCGTCAAGCCACCCGTCAAGCCATCACCAGAGTCAGATTCCATATTTGTGTCGGCTCATCCTGAAGCAGTCAGATCCGACTTGAGAGCCCCACCAGCCGTCACGGGAACTTCGGCGGACAACCCGGGGACTGCAGCAGTCGGCCCGGGGACTTCATCAACTCAGCAAGCGGTGGCCGACTCCAACCCACCGCCTCCCAGCCCAGCTTCATGGGCCCAGCCCATCCTCAATTTTTTTGTGAAAAAAGAGCTGCCAACCGACGAGATCTCGGCCCGGCAAGTGCAACGCCGAGCGGCAGCATATACCATAGTCAATAAAGAGCTTGTAAGGCGCAATATCACTGGGTTTACCAGTGCTGTGTCGAGCCTGAGCAAGGCCAGGCAATCCTCAAAGATATCCATCAAGGCGAGTGTGGTCACCATGTGGCCTCAAGGGCTCTGGTGGCCAAGGCTTTACGCCATGGTTTTTTCTGGCTGACTGCCCTAGAAGACGCCAAGGACTTGGTCCAGAAATGCAAAGGGTGCCAGAAATTTCGTTCAAAGCCTCACCAGCCGGCTTCTACACTCAAAACTATTCCCATCACCTGGCCCTTTGTCGTCTGGGGCTTGGATATGGTGGGACCATTCAAGATAGCAAGAGCTGGCTTGACTCATCTGCTTGTCACGGTGGACAAGTTCACCAAGTAGATAGAAGCAAAACCAATCAAGAAGTTGAATGGTCCGACTGCTGTGACTTTCATCTCCGACATCACCATCCTGTACGGCATACCACATAGCATCATCACCGACAATGGCACAAACTTCTCCAAAGGTGCCTTGGCCCGTTTCTGCGCGACACAGGACATCCGAATGGACCTAGCGTCCGTTGCCCATCCGCAGTCAAACGGCTAGGTGGAGCGAGCAAACGGCCTCATTTTATCCGGCATCAAGCCCCGACTGGTCGAGCCTCTGAAGCGGTCGGCCAGCTGTTGGCTCGACGAGCTTCCGGCCGTCCTCTAGAGCCTGCGCACAACTTCGAACAAGTCAACTGGCTTTACGCCTTTCTTTCTCGTCTATGGTGCCGAAGCCGTCATCCTGACGGACATAGAATTCGACTCCCCTCGAGTCACCATGTACACCGAAGAGGAGGCAGAAGAAGCACGACAAGACGGCGTTGATCTGCTGGAAGAGGGCCGGCTGTTGGCACTCAGCTGGTCCACCATCTACCAGCAGAGCCTGCGCCGATACTACAACCGAAAGGTCAAGCCAAGATCCTTCCAAGAAGGAGACCTTGTGCTCCGGCTAATCCAGTGAACAGCCGGCCAGCACAAGCTCTTGGCACCTTGGGAAGGCCCCTTCATCATTAGCAGGGTATTGGGTGATACGTCTCCAACGTATCTATAATTTTTGATTGCTCCATGCTATATTATCTACTGTTTTGGACTATATTGGGCTTTATTTTCCACTTTTATATTATTTTTGGGACTAACCTATTAACCGGAGGCCCAGCCCAGAATTGTTGTTTTTTTGCCTATTTCAGTGTTTCGGATAAAGTTTTGAAAAAGTTAGAGTATGAAACAATTGCTTGGCTTGTCATCGGGGTTGTGCATGATTTAAATACTTTGTGTGGGGAAGAAGGAGCATAGCCAAACTATATGATTTTGTAGGGATAACTTTCTTTGGCCATGTTATTTTGAGAAGACATAATTGCTTTGTTAGTATGCTTGAAGTATTATTATTTTCTATGTCAATATAAACTTTTGTCTTGAATCTTTCTAATCTGAATATTCATACCACAATTAAGAAGATTTGCATTGAAATAATGCCAAGTAGCACTCCGCATCAAAAATTCTGTTTTTATCACTTACCTACTCGAGGACGAGCAGGAATTAGGCTTGGGGATGCCTGATACGTCTCCAACGTATATATAATTTTTGATTGCTCCATGCTATATTATCTACTGTTTTGGACTATATTGGGCTTTATTTTCCACTTTTATATTATTTTTGGGACTTACCTATTAACCGGAGGCCCAGCCCAGAATTGTTGTTTTTTGCCTATTTCAGTGTTTCGGATAAACAGAATATCAAACGGAGTCCAAACGGAATAAAATCTTCGGAAACGTGATTTTCTCACCGAACGTGATCCAGGAGACTTGGACCCTACTGCAAGGGATCAAAGAGGTGGTCACAAGGGTGGGGGGTGCCCCCCCTAGGGCGCGCCCCCCTGCCTCGTGGGCCCCTCGGTGCTCCACCGACATACTCCTTCCTCCTATATATACACACGTACCCCCAAACGATCAGAACAGGAGCCAAAAACCTAATTCCACCGCCGCAACTTTCTGTATCCACGAGATCCCATCTTGGGGCCTGTTCCGGAGCTCCGCCGGAAGAGGGCCGTCATCACGGAGGGCTTCTACATCATCCTAGCCCCTCCGATGAAGTGTGAGTAGTTTACCTCAGACCTTCGGGTCCATAGTTAGTAGCTAGATGGCTTCTTCTCTCTCTTTGAATCTCAATACAAAGTTCTCCCCCTCTCTCGTGGAGATCTATTCGATGTAATCTTCTTTTTGCGGTGTGTTTGTTGAGACCGATGAATTGTGGGTTTATGATCAAGTCTATCTATGAATAATATTTGAATCTTCTCTGAATTCTTTTATGCATGATTGGTTATCTTTGCAAGTCTCTTCGAATTATCCGTTTGGTTTGGCCAACTAGATTGGTAGTTCTTGCCATGGGAGAAGTGCTTAGCTTTGGGTTCGATCTTGCGGTGTCCTTACCCAGTGACAGAAGGGGCAGCAAGGCATGTATTGTATCGTTGCCATCGAGGATAACAAGATGGGGTTTATTTCATATTGCATGAATTTATCTCTCTACATCATGTCATCTTGCTTAAAGCGTTACTCTGTTTTTAACTTAATACTCTAGGTGCATGCTGGATAGCGGTCGATGAGTGAAGTAATAGTAGTAGATGCAGAATCGTTTCGATCTACTTGTCACGGACGTGGTGCCTATATACATGATCATGCCTAGATATTCTCATAATTATGCTCAATTCTATCAATTGCTCAACATTAATTTGTTCACCCACCGTAGAATAATTATGCTCTTGAGAGAAGCCACTAGTGAAACCTATGGCCCCCGGGTCTATTCTCATCATATCAATCTCCATCACTTTTCTATTGTTTTTCTATTTACTTTGCTTTTACTTTTTACTTTGCATCTTTATATCAAAAATACCAAAAATATTCTATCTATCATATCTCACTCTCGTAAGTGACCGTGAAGGGCTTGACAACCCCTAATCGCATTGGTTGCGAGTAGCTATCGCTTTGTGCAGGTACGAGGGACTTGAGCGTGGGCTCCTACTGGATTGATACCTTGGTTCTCAAAAACTGAGGGAAATACTTACGCTACTCTGCTGCATCATCCCTTCCTCTTCGGGGAAAACCAACGCAAGCTCAAGACGTAGCATTGGGTAACGACTCCTACTACCTCATCGACGCTCAGAAGCCTCGAGCACGCAAAAGAGATGACTCCGGCAGGGAGACGGACCGTCCGTGGAATGCGAATCTCCTTCGAAGGTTTTACAGTTAAAAAGTAGTATGTATCACGCCGACTTTTGTATTGAGTACAAAGACTCCGGGTTCCCCGAGTAGAGCTCGGGGACTGCCCTTCTTTATCTATAAAACAAGTATTACGTCTATCATTTATGTCATTTCATTAATCTGTCTAGCACCGGGTTCGACCAGTTGATCCGGGGACTTGCCGCCTTGTACTATGAGATGCTTCCTGCAGCCGGACAAGTAG
This sequence comes from Triticum urartu, assembly GCF_003073215.2. Taxonomy (NCBI): domain Eukaryota; kingdom Viridiplantae; phylum Streptophyta; class Magnoliopsida; order Poales; family Poaceae; genus Triticum; species Triticum urartu. The sequence continues at coordinate 367,560,787 of NC_053023.1, read as the reverse complement.
TGTGTTGGCACCCTAGCTTTCTCCTGCCAGAGGCCGCAGCCTGCAGAGCAGCTCTTCGATCGGCAGGAGTCAAGGCAAAAAGGGCGCCTGCATGAAAAATGGCTAAGGACTTAAGGCATTTACATAGTACAAGCCGGCTTCTCGCCTCACCAACCGGTTGCCGAGCAACCTGCCGGCCGGCTTCTGTTTAACTTGCCAAGAAAACTCTAGCCGGCCAAGTACTTGCCTTCCCAAAAGTGGCTAAGTACTTCACCCAGCCACAGTCCGCAGAGCGGCTTTTCGGCTGGCAAGACGGCAACCAAGGGAAGGCGGCAAAGGAAAAATTCCAAAATAGTAGAAGGCAAGGAAAGGTAGAACTTGGATAAAATATTTACACATCAAAGGCCCTTGGCCGACATCCAACATAAGTTCCAAATACACCCCGCGGGTGGAATTGTGCGAAGCTAACAAAGTTCCTTGAGACTAATAAACAGGGAGAAATAAAAAGTAAAGTGGTAGCCTAGGGATCGGCGGACGGATTCGGTGGAGTGGTGGAGTCGATGGCGACGGCTGGTCGAGCGGCCGGCTGGTCGTCCCCGCTTGGTCCCCTCCAGCGGCAGACGGCTCATTCGGGTGCGGCTCCTTGCTGGAGGCACGGTTGAGTTGGGGCTGGCCGTCCGCTTCGACCTCTGGCGCCTCCTCTTTGCCTTCCTCCTCCTCCTCGTCTTCTCCCTCGTCACTGGAGTCGATCACCTCAGCCGAGTCCTCGCCCTCCTCCGGGTTCAGCCCAAACCACTTTGGCGGCGCCTCGGTGCCGTCCTCAGCCAGCTCCGGGATGAAGACTCTGGTGTCGGTGTACTCGGCGATGGCCGCCGCCCACTTGACAAGTTCGCCCTCCACTGCCACCAGCTCCTCCTGGGCCTCCTGTCGAATCGTGGTCAACTGGGCTAGATCTAGCCCAGGGTACCACGCCTTGACGAACTCCAAGGCCCAGCGCGCTCCGGCCCGGGCCAAGGAGCCCTTCCACACCTCAAGGCGGCCAGCCGCCACCTCTAGCCAGTCGGCAGTCTGGCTGGGGGTGCGTGGGGCCAGCCTGTCAGGCCACAAGGCGGCGATCGCCTGGGCACCGGCATGCTGAAGGCGGCACAGCATCCAATGAGTCGGCCGAAGACGGGCCTGGATGCTGAGAAGCTGCTCGCGAAGGGTGCGACGGACATTAGCGGCGATCCTCTCGCCTTCCGCCCTTCGTTCTTCACGGTCGGCCTCGATAGCCTGGTTGGAGGCACCAGAGTGGCCTGGAAAGAAGTCTGCCATGACTAAGCAAAAGAGTCAGAAGAAAAAGAGAAAGAGGCCGGCTTGGCTAGAGGCCAGCGACTTAAAAGAAAAGTAAAGAAGGACGCCTACCGTCAACCATATCCTTGATTTCGCCAAAGCCGGCCGTCAGCATCGCCTCCTTGTTGGTCCAGGCGGAACGTTCGATCTCGAACTCGGCGAGAAGACCCGCCTCCTTGTCCTCCGCCTCCTTCTGGGCCTTCTGGAGAAGCTCTGCCTGCTCCGCCAGCTGCATGGCCAGTCGGTCACGTTCTTCAGCCAGCTTGCTGCAGTCCGCCTCTTTGGCATGCAGCGCGGCGTTGGCTTCTCCCAGTTGCCGTTGAAGGATGGCGTTGGCCTCTGCAAAATCAGAAAAAGAAGGAAATGACAACAATTGGCAAAGAAAGATGTAGCGCCAGGAAGATCCGGCCCAACTGCTCAGCAGTCAGCCTGGATCTCGGGGACTACAGCCCACGGGTGCGCCAGCGCGCCCCCGCAGAAAGAAGAGGACTTGCTCTGGCTCTCCGACAAGTCAGCGGCGCGTTGATCCAACTCCTGGAGTCTGGAGTTGAAGGCGGCCGCACGGAGGTTATGATAGTCCTGCAGCAAATATATTAGTACTCGGAGCTTGCTAGTTAGAGTTTCGGGCCGCCTGCTCAGCAGTCGGCCCCGAACTCGGGGACTACACCCAGTGGGTGCGCTGGCGTGCCCCCACGAAGCAATACAAAAATTGAAAATAAAGGAGCAAGAGGTATACCCGGATGGCCTCTCGTGACTCCAGGAACGCCTTGTTGCAATACCTGAGAGCATCGGCCTCGGCGTGGAGTTTGGCTTGGATCTCAAGGACCGCCTTGTTCAGGTGGGTCGTCCTGCCTCCCCGCGCCCATCCAGCGGGCGCGGCTGGTCGCCTCGGTGTCCAGGATGGAGGAGCTCGCGGTGCCGACCTCCAGTGGGCATGGCGCCGAGGCCGCCTTCACAGGCCGGCGGCGTAAGGGTGTGCGGGCCCCGGGAGTTGGGCCCATCACCATCTCATTTCTGGCCGGCGGCACCAGTGGGTCGGCCGGCTGCTTATCTTATGCCTCCTTAGAAGGTGGGGGCACGATCACATCTGGAATGGCGGCGTCGCCGCCCTCCCTCTCCATGGTAGGGTGCTCACCGCCGGTTTCCCCAGTTTGCGCCACGAACTCTGGTGGCGGCGGCGCAGAGTTCAAGGGGACGACGAACGTTGCCGACTAACGGCGCGCGGCTTCCTCAGCCCGCTTCTTCGCCGCATCAGTGGCATGGGCCTCCGCCAGCTTCCTCAGGGTGGCAGCCCCCGCCCTGTCCGCCTCCGCCTTCTCCAGGCGGGCAGCATCCACGCGCGCCTCCCGCGCGTTCCGCTCCGTTGCCTCCCGAAGGTCGGCGACCGGATCGATCCGCCGGGTGGTGGTGGAGGTCTCCACCGACCCCACGATGGAGGCGGCGACCGACTTCTCAAGAGTGAGCGGGGCCCTAAATCAAGGGGAACGAAGTAGAGAAGACTCAGATGAGATCGTCAAGAAAGGAGAAAGTACGAAGGAAGTCAGAACTTACGCAGAAACCAGCGGCGGCGTCTTCACCACCTTGCGAAAGCGGTCGGCTTTCGCGGCCGCTTCATCTTGCTTGGTCGCCGCAGCCGAGCCCCTGGGTTTCTTCGGCCGGCTGCCAAACAGGCTCGGCGTGGCTCTGCGCTTATGTGCGCCGCCTCAGGCTGCCGGCGCGCCAGACGAGCTCACGCCCTATTGGTCGGAGCCCGGCTGGTGGCGCGGGACAACTTCCCCCCCGTCGTCATCTGGCCAGTCCTCGAGGCTGGCTCCGAGCCCTGAGCTGCCTGCAGCGCCGGCTCCTCCCTCAGCGTCGTCCTCCAAGGTCGCCGCCCCCAAGTCGGGGTCATCTACGTCGCTCTCCGCTCCATCGGGGAGAAATCGACGCTCCAGCTCTGCGGCGCCGGCTGCCGGCTGGAGGAGGGCGCTCTGTCCAAAGAGCTGGCTGGTCAGATTAGACAAATGGAACCCGGCAAAGAGGAGGAAAAATAGAAGGAAGGGAAAATTACCATAGGCGGGGGGTTGGCACGGGAATACGGCTCCTTGCCAAACTACCACTCCTCTGTGAGCTTGCATTTCGCAAGGTAGTTCACCATGTGAGCTACCTCTGCGTGAGGCATCTCTTTGGTGCACAGCCGGCTTGGATCCCGATGACCGCTCATCTGACTTATCATGTGAGGGCGGCCCTGGAGCGGGAGCACCTGGCGCGCCACGGAGGCAGACAGCAAGTCGGACCCGGTCAGGCCCTCCGACTGTACCAGCACCCGGAGTCGTGCGACGGCGGCGGCTCCATAAGGCGACAGCGTCTTGGCCCAGTATGACCAGTTAGGCCGCTTCCCAGTCGGTGGGCCGGCAACGTAAGCCGGCAGGTTGACCCAATCACCCTCCGCGAAGATGCTCTCCACGTAAAAGTACGACTGTTGCCACAACCTCACCGATTGGATCAGCGGGATGGAAGGAAATGGATTGCCGGCCCCCGGCCTCCGCACCACGATGAAGGCGCCGCACTGAGCCGGCACCCCCGCGACGACGGTGTCGAGCTTGGAGTAGAAGAACTCCCCCCAGAGCTCGATGGTGGGGAGGACACCGAGGTAGCCTTCGCACAAGATGACGAAGGCGGATAGCAGCACCACCGTGTTCGGGGTGAGGTGGTATGGCTGGAGATTGTAGAATTCGAGGAAGGCTCGGAGAAAGCCGCTCGCCGGCAGGCCGAGGCCGCACAAGCAGTGCGAGTGGAAGATGACCCGCTCGCCCTCCTCCGGCGCCAGCGATATCTCCCCCTTCGGCGCGAGACAAACCCCCACGTAATCCACGCGGGGCAGCCGCCGCGTCTGACGGAGGAAGTCGATGTGGTCCTCGTGAACTGTGGAGCCGTCCTAGGCTCCGGCGCGCGCCATGAGGACAAGGGGCTGACGGACGAGCTAGATGGAGACAAGATGCGGCGGCGCTTCGGCAAGGCTCGGGCGCTGCGGCAAGGAGAAGGAGAAGTGGAAGAAAGAGTGGGGCGGAGGGGCGCGCGTGCGTTCCCGCTTCCTCTCCTCCCCCTACTTATAGCCTACGGGCTACGAAGCCGAGGGGTGGGCATGGGAACGTGGGATTAACTGTGCCCACGACCCCACACCCCCACCTTTACTGCGCGAATATTGCGCGCATTAACTCCACGGAGAAGCCCAACCGCCTACCTCGGCCGTCGCGGATCTGCTCGCTGCCCGAGGCCCGATGGTGGCGGGCTCGGCCTACAGTCGCGTCCCATCATGCGCGTGGGCTGGCAGGCCTACCTAGCCAGCCAGCGCCACGTGGCATGCCCGCAACAGACGGCAGGCAGAGAAGCCTATCAAGCACGCCGCCTGATTCCCACCAACGCATTCAAAATCCCAGAAGGATTCAACTGGACGCAACCGATTCCCGCCGGCCGGCTCCTCATGAGTCGGACGGAGCTTCCTTCAGGGCACCCAGAAGAGGAAACTATTGAGGCTCCCCGGCTCCACAACCGTGGCCCCTCACCAGCTTCGGGGATTACTGTCGGAGTAATGGGCCACGGGTAGCCTAACCCGAGCCCCCGAGCCTTTCAAGACAACGGGGCCGGCTGCGCCCCTCAAAGACGTCAAGATAAAGACTCCACCTTCTGGCGGCCGGTTGGCCAAGCGGCCGACTGGTCGAAGGCAGCCGAATTCCGGAGGGCGGCATCCCGATGGGCCGACTCCTAGAGAGCAGCCTCCAGAGAGGCCGGCTCCTAGCAGTCGCCCGTGGCGCCCTCAAGGTCTGCGCCCTCATCAAAGAGACAAGACGGGGTACGGCTACAGTGCAAGCCTTCCACCCGAATCCAGGGACGGGCGTGGCCACAGTGCCCCGTACAGGCGGAGATCTCCGCACAACGCGGCACTATTGCCTCTCCCCCCATATGTCACACCTGACAGACGGAGTCCTGTTCCCACGAAGGCCTGTCAGGTACGGCTTGCAGACGGCGGGCCCTACCTGGCAGCCAGAGCCCTGAAGACGGAGGAGGCTGGGGCAGCTGGACCTCGGACGAGCCGGCTACCAGCAAGCGGCCAATCCCTCCCTCGGGCCCCATACACCATCAACTAGATGAGACACAGAGTGGCAACAGTGAACGCTCACCAGGCGGCGGGACTGTAGCCACGCTTCCCCGACCAAGCCTGCGTCATTAGCATTACGGCTACAGTGATCAGCAGCCGGCAAGACCCGCAAGCGGCGGGAGCGGCTTGTCGACTCCGTACCAGACCAAACGGCGAGGCCCACCAGGCGGCGGGCCCCAGCTGTCGGCAAAGAGGCCGGCGACCAGAGAGAATGACAGCCGGGACCTACGCCCAGCCAGATTACCATTGTACCCCTGGGGGGTAGGCCTATATAAACCCCCAGGGCACCCATGCAAAGGGTTCGTCCCTGTCAGGACTAGACTCATACCTAGAGGAGGAGAGAGCGAGCATGCCTTCTTCCACCTCTAGAAAACAGCTCGAGGAGCACCATTGTACCATTACGCATTAGTGATCATGCGGAGACCCCGCAGAGTAGGACTAGGGGTGTTATATCCTAGGAGAGCCCCGAACCTGGGTAAAGTACGCTGGCGTTCGTGTCTACACCTCATCCCGCTTCCAGGCACCGGCGACGTTCTACTCGCTCCCACCATGATAAGCCATCCTTTGGCATATGTCGCACCCAACCCCCGACAGTTGATCACGATGACTTGGGAGAAGCTCTATCCCAATGATGAGTTTCTTGCCCCTGACTGGATTCGTCATGAGCCCATCAAGCTCCGTGTCAAGCCCAGTGGGCCAACACTACTACCCGTGCTGAGGCAGCGACTGCTCAGATGGATGTGGATGCAGATGAGATTAAGGAGGAGGATGCTGATGAGGACAGCTCTGCTGGCTACTCGCCTTTATCTTCTGAGCCCTCTTGGGCTAAGAAGCTGAAAAACAAGATGAAGACTCTGTTCTGCATGCAGGCCAAGGGGCAGTACCGGTCTCATGTGGCTCAGAAGGAGAGTTGCCGCCGAGACAAGCGGATCTTGAGGACGTTTGGCGAGCAGATATCCAGCGGGTCTGAGAGGGTCATCACGCCAGAGGTAGCCTGGATGGCGAAGCAGGTCTACAAGTGGATTGATTCTAAGGAGGACAAGGAGGAGACCGTCCCTACTGCTGAGTCTGACGAGGAACGTGCGAGTGATTACTCTGCTTGAGCCACCACTTGTGTTGTAGGTGTCCTCTCTGCCTTTTTGGTGTCTCGATGCCAAAGGGGGGAGAGTGTAGGATTTGTGAGTTGTGAGTCGTGTTTTCGTTTGCTTTGTCGTTGGACCTCATTTGCTTTGGTTTGGTTTGCACTTGTGAGTCCTTTTATCATATGGTGTAAGACATATGCACTCTTATTGAGCCTATGCTATCTTGTGCTATTTACATTATGCTCATATTTACTACTTGCTTAGTGTTAGCCTTTTTGTTGCAAGCTATGCATTGTCTATAAAATATAGGGGGGGTGTTGATCCTAGTATGTGTGCCGTGCAGTCCAAAGCACCTATCTAGAAAGCACACATCTAGGGGGAGCCGTCTATATTTTAGAGATGTGGGGTTTGCTCATGTTCTATATTATCTCCCTTTGTGCAAATCATGTATTGTCATCAATCCACCAAAAAGGGAGATATTGTAAGGGCATATTTATCCCTTATTTATTTTGGTGATTGATGACAGTGCTTTTGCGGACTAATCGTGTGCATTGAGTATTTCAGACATTTCATCACTAGGCACAAGATGATTTGGTGCCCCTTGAAGACTATTGAAGACGGCGTTTCTCTACGTTTCTTTTCGGTGGATTTGAGTCGTAGGAAAGCCGTACTATTAAGAGGGGGTCCGCTTTGGAAAGGTTTGGGTGGAATCATCACGTACACGTCTACTCCTTTGCACCGCCTTTCCTTTGGCACTTTGGAGCATCCTCCGTCTTTTCGTGTTTATGCAAAATGTCGTGTTTGCTGAACTGGGGCATGCAGTAGTACTGCTCCTAGGAGCGCTAGTACCGCAGGCCCTTGCGGTAGTACCGACCTCTAGTGCGCTAGTACCGCAAGTGCCCACGGTAATACCGCTTCCTTGGAGCGGTAGTACTGTGGCCTCTGGCCAGGTGCTGCTGCTATTGCGGTAGTAGGGCGGATGTAATTTTTTACATCTGCGCCCTACACGGTAGTACCGTGCCAGGTGCGCAGTAGTACCATGCCCTCTGGCCAGGCTCAGCAGCTTGCGCGGCAGTAGGAGCGGATGTAATTTTTTACATCCGCACCCCGTGTGGTAGTACCTCTCCTGGCTTGCAGTACTACCATGTCGGATTTTTGCATAGATCCCAACTCAGCGGAAGTTGCCACGAATGTATTTTTATATGTTCGTGCCTTCCCAAAATCTGGACTATCCCTGCCTTGCAGTAGTACCGCAAGGGGGAGCGGTAGTACCGCACCAGCGGTTCTACCGCTCTCTGCTTCATTGCATCTGGGCTGGTCTGGTTTTTGCTGCATGGGCGGTAGTACCGCGGGGCCCTGTGGTAGTACCGTGTGCCCTCGCGGTAGTACCGCGTCCCCGGCGCGGTAGTACCGTGCTACGCAGGCTGAGTTGGTGAATAACGATTGGATTTGTTCTTCCACTATATAAAGGGTGTCTTCTTCTCTGAGTTGACCACCTCCTCCACCCCTAAGCTCCATTGTTGCTCCCAGCTCCATTTTCGCCCGATCTCTCTCCCTAGCCAATCAATCTTGTTGATTTTCTAGGGTTTGGTTGAGAAGGCCCCGATCTACACTTCCACCAAGATAAATTTGATTCCTCCACTCATCCCTTGCGGATCTTGTTACTCTTGGGTGTTTGAGCACCCTAGATGGTTGAGGTCACCGCGGAGCCATATTCCATTGTGGTGAAGCTTTGTGGTGTTGTTGGGAGCCTCCAATTAAGTTGTGGAGATAGCCCCAACCTTGTTTGTAAAGGTTCGGTCGCCGCCTCCAAGGGCACCAATAGTGGAATCACAGCATCTTGCATTGTGTGAGGGCTTGAGGAGAATATGGTGGCCCTAGTGGCTTCTTGGGGAGCATTGTGCCTCCACACCGCTCCAACGGAGACGTACTTCCCCTCAAAAGGAAGGAACTTCGGTAACACATCCTCGTCTTCACCGGCTCCACTCTTGGTTATCTCGTGCCTTTACTTGTGCAAGCTTTTTTGTGTTATATCCCTTGCTTGCTTGTGTACTTGTTCTTGTACCATCATATAGGTTGCTCACCTAGTTGCATATCTAGAAAACCTATTTTGATGCAAAGTTTAAATTGGTAAAGAAAAGCTAAAAAAATGTTAGTTGCCTATTCCCCCCCCCCCCACCCCTCTAGTCAACTATATCGATCCTTTTATCCATGATATCCATGTTCCAACATGGAACAACCTGCAACTGCACCTGCAACTAGCAATTCTATAAGAGGGGCTGAGCAAAGCGGTAACATAGCCAAACAACGGTTTGCTAGGATGGTGGAAAAAGGTTAGAGGCTAGCATGGCAATTTGGGAGGCTTGGAAAACAAGTGGTAGGTAGCGCGACATAGCGATAGCATCGAGACAACTAGCATAGCAAAGATAGTTGTGAGATCCAAGGTGACGGTCATCTTGCCTGAAATCCCGCTAGGAAGAAGATCGAATCCATGAAGTAGACAAACCAACATAGTTGAACGAATCCTCACAATCGCAACATAACCAGAACTATCAAGGAGAAGCGCAACCGGAAAGAAGCAAACAACATGGTGAACCAACAAGCATAAGCATGGCATGATGCACAACCAAGTACTTCCTCCGTTCCTAAATATAAGTCTTTTTAGAGATTTCAATAAGGACTATATACGGATGTATGTAGACATATTTTAGAGTGTAGATTCACCCATTTTACTCCATATGTAGTCTGCATTGAAATGTCTAAAAAGACTTATATTTAGGAACGGAGGGAGTATGATGCATGTCCGGTTTAATGAGTCATGGCATGGCAAAGTGCAACAAACAATACTACAAGTTAAGTGGAACTCAATATGCAACGAGTTGCTTATTGAAGAAACACCACATTTAATTATTTAGTTCGCTCTCGTTAAAGCTACTCAACAATATTAAATGTTGGTTAACATGGCAAGAGGTGAAGCATAATTGAACTACCTATCTAGGCAAGTTTAAGTGATGCCAGAAACAACAAACAGCAATTCCGGTAAATCCCCACATGTCATTTATCAATTTAATGCAAACAACATTCTTAAACATTTTTAAATGTTGTTATCATGATGCGGATGACATATACAAGTTTTATGCAATTTTATGAAAATTTTGACATGAGCATGTTATGAAGCATTTGTCACCGTGGTGAAACGAAAGGGGTTCCATGGCAACTACAAGGGAAATGGTGCCACGGCAACATTCCAATGATCCGGCAACTCGTCGAGATTGCCGGTGCAAAAGAAAGTGTGGATGTGCAGAACATGCAAAAGATGATGGGGTGATCCCGGAATACCGGGTTCCCACAGGTCGACGGCATGGCAAACGAGGAGGAACGTGCAATGACAACTCGGACACGGTGCAAACACAAACATATCATATGACACACGTGCATTCGTTCCCGGGCGTCGTCTCGGGGTTATACCTTCGAAGCGTGCCTTTTCGGAACGGATCAAGTTCGTCGAGGGAAGTAGTGGTACATGGGTCGTAGTGTAAGTGGTCGTTCACGGTCGACGTGGGAAGTTGTGGTACATGTGTCGAAGATGAACTTGACGAGTCCGAGGTCTTCGGCCGATGACAGTCGTACACGTACGGAGTGTAACTTGACGTTTCCATGTTCTTCGGAGTCATTGTGTAGTCGTTTGTGTCGTAGTCAAACTTAACGAAATACACACCGGTTGTAGTGGTACACGGCTCATAGATGTTCGGGTCATCGGTAGAGGTACTTGACGCATCACCGGGTGTAGTCGTACAAGAGGGTCTTGACGAATCCGAAGGGGTACTGGGCAACCCAAAATTACTCCTATTCGAGGAGGTCTCAGTCTTGGAGTTGGCGCAAGGCTCACAAGGGACGCAGATGCGGAGAGTCAGCAAAACATGGGGGTGGTAATGGCAGCAGCAAGCATGGAAAGGCTCGAGCGCCAACGATGCCAGCAAAGCAAAGGAGCATCAGGGTTCATGTCATAGCAGAGGCAAGAGCGGGGCACGAGGAGCAAGGCAAGCAGCAACACAAGACGCGGACAGAGGAGGTGCTGGCAGGCACTTATGGTGGTGGAGCAGGGGCTCCACGCGAACAGGGTCGCGGTGGAGGTCGCCGTCGGGCGCGCAAGCATGCCGAGCAGGGCGCCCTCAGGTCGTGCAGAAGAGGGGGCCAGAGCAAGGGAAGGAGGGCGACGCAGAGGTGAGGCGTGGGGCAGCGACGGTCGCCAGCGGCGAGGACATGAGATCGCGACGGCATCAGGAGGCGTGATGGTGGTGGCGGGCCGGCTTGATCCGGCCGGATCCGGGCACGACGATGGCGGGGAGGTGACTGGCGGGGTGGTCGAGCTCGAGGTGGGCTTGGGCGACATCCAGGGGCGGTGGCGGCTGATCTCGGAGCAGCATGCGGTGGCCATGGAAGGCTCTCGGTCTTGGGAACAAGCGCGCATATGCGGGGGCGAAGCAAGGAGGCGGCGCGAGCATGGAGGAGGGGATGAAGGGCATGACGACGGTCTCGGCTCACAACAGAGCAACGGGGAAAGCACAGCCATCGGGATCGGGCATCGGCGTGGCTGCCATGGACCTGGGAGTGTGTGTGTGTGTGTGTGCGCGCGCGTGCGTGTGTGTGTGTGTGTGTGTGTTGAGTGTGTGGTGGCGCTGCAGGGGGGAAGAGGGGAAGATGGGGATTGATCGGGAGAGATGAAGGGGATCGAACCAGGGGTGCTAGGGTTCGGGAGGAGGCTGGGCCTTAGGGTAGGGATGGAGATGGGCCGCCTGGCTGGGCTGCTGCACTACTCCTCTCCCTCTCTCTGAGTTTCTCTTTTTAGAAAATAGAGAGAGACCAAAAAGAATCAAGAGAAAAGGCCGTGGAGAAGAATAAAATTGTGGGATATTTTTGTAAGGCTTTATGGAATATTTCCAACCCAACAAAAGTGGTTCCAGCAAAAAAGGCGAAGTTAAATCCAAAATTATTTAACTTGCACCAAAGGAGTTTGAATGGAGTCTGGGATTTCGGAGTGTCCAAAAATGTTGAGAATTTAGACAGAGCCTCGATAAATGGGAAAATAATTATGGGCAAGGTCAGAGAGTCAAAACTTGAAGAAGGAAAGGCCAAGGGATTTAACATGCACGTGTGTTGTGGTAAATTACAAATTAATGGAATATTGGGAGGATATATGTTATAAAGAGAAATCACCATGTGCATTTCCCTCGATTTAAATGGATCGAAGATCCATACAATTTATTATGTGAGTTTTAGTTGGTTTGTGAAACTGATGGCATGATGACATGATGCAATGCAAATGATGCTATGAAGAATGCAACAGACAAATAAAACACACGGTGAAACTCGGAATCCATGGAAGGCATCTAGAGCATCGGTCTCGGGTCGTTACAACTGTCCTCCACTTACAAGAGATCTCGCCCCGAGATCTAAGGATGGCAGCGGAGCGAAGTGGAATAGGAAGAGGTATAACGAAGTTGCTTCTTCAACAAACGATTGAAACCAATGAACCATGAGAGGTTAAAAAATTCCAAGGAAATAATACAACGGAGATGAACGAAGTTGAAAACACTCCATCAGAAAAGAGGTACAAGGAACATTGCGGAAACCTTATAGGTTGAAAGACAAGAAACAAGAGCTTAACTAATCAAAAGAATATGAAAGCACACCGGTATAACGAGATAGCCAGGGAACAAGAATGACAGAATTTGGATGGCACTTCGGTAGAAAAGAGAAGGAAAACTTGATAAGATTAAAAGAACTTGAAAAGAGAACACCACACTCCAGTTAAATGGATAACCATGAAAAGAACATGATCTTGACAAACAAGATGATACTTGACGAGAGCAAGAGCACAATGCCTTTGGAAGAAATGAAAGAATGAAATGAAAAGAACGGAGAAAGAACAACAACTTCCACCATCAATGAACATGAAGGAGCCTTCCTACGAAGAAGGGTTGAACGGAGTTGTTGGAAAATCAACGGCAAAAGATATGATTTCCAATGGTCTTATGGAAAACATCCCAAAATTATGAGGTGAAGACCATCCTATAACGGAATCAATTAATTTGATTGAGAACACCAAAGAGATGAAAAACTTGTTTCCCCGAGAGGATAGGAGAAAACATGGATCATTGATAAGAACCACAAATAGCAACATTCGCTGTGGAAGGCTTTAGGTGGAATCTTTACCAAGATAACTCCAACGAAGAGATTGATGGATTTAAAATACCTCATTCTTGACAACATGACTTCGTGAAACACAAAGTGAAATTGTGAAGAATGATATAAGACCACCTCAAAAGATAAAGTAGAAAGAAATGCACTTCGGAATGCAAGAATGCTTGAGCTCCAACAAGAATCTTGAAGAATATTCCGAGAATGGATTAAATTCTTGATGAACCACCATAAAGAAACTCTTCAAAGAACTCCGGATAGATAAAAGGATAATGGAAAGCAGTTGAAAGTTGAAAAGAACAAAATGGATCCATGCAATGATTTAGATGGTGTTTCGTGATGAGATAACCGAGAAAACTTGGCACTCCGGAAAAGAAAAGATGAATCACTTAGAACCAAGGAATTGATATCACGAACAAACTCCGGAAGATGGAATTAAATCACCTTGATGAAGCAAGAATAAGATTTATGTCATGCTTACCCTTCATTAACTTAAATTGATGACAAGCAATGGATTTGGCATACCACTAAAAGGATTGATACAGCTTAAACTTGGGAAAGTCTTCAACGAACCACCGGTAGGATTGGAAAGAACGAATGAAATGATACGATAATAAAGGAATATGAATGTTGAATGAACCACCCTAAGAATTGAAAATGAACGAAGAAAAAGAACAAATCAACGGGAAGAATTTGAAAACGAACGAGGATACTTGAGGGAATTTAGATACAATAGAACAAAGAGATCACGAGCTGACTAAAGAATACTTGAATGAAGCACCGGTAACTATTTGGAGAATGAGAGATGAATGTTGAAAAC